>NC_053025.1:617329479-617552971 GCF_003073215.2 Triticum urartu
GGACTTAATCAATCCCGTATACAATTCCCTTTGTCTAGCGGTACGATACTTGCCCGAGATTCGATCATCGGTATCCCGATACCTTGTTCAATCTCGTTACCGGCAAGTCTCTTTTACTCGTTCCGTAACACATCATCCCGTGATCAACTCCTTGATCACATTGTGCACATTATGATGATGTCCTACCGAGTGGGCCCAGAGATACCTCTCCGTTTACACGGAGTGACAAATCCCAGTCTCGATTCGTGCCAACCCAACAGACACTTTCGGAGATACCCATAGTGCACATTTATAGTCACCCAGTTACGTTGTGACGTTTGGTACACCCAAAGCAGTTCTACGATATCCGGGAGTTGCACAATCTCATGGTCTAAGGAAATGATACTTGACATTAGAAAAGCTTTAGCATACGAACTACACGATCTAGTGCTATGCTTAGGATTGGGTCTTGTCCATCACATCATTCTCCTAATGATGTGATCCCGTTATCAATGACATCCAATGTCCATGGTCAGGAAACCGTAACCATCTATTGATCAACGAGCTAGTCAACTAGAGGCTTACTAGGGACATGGTGTTGTCTATGTATCCACACATGTATCTGAGTTTCCTATCAATACAATTCTAGCATGGATAATAAACGATTATCATGAACAAGGAAATATAATAATAATCAATTCATTATTGCCTCTAGGGCATATTTCCAACAGTCTCCCACTTGCACTAGAGTCAATAATCTAGTTCACATCGTCATGTGATTAACACTCAAAGGTCACATCGCCATGTGACCAACATCCAAAGAGTTTACTAGTGTCACTAAACTAGTTCACATCATCATGTGATTAAGACTCAATGAGTTCTGGGTTTGATCATGTTTTGCTTGTGAGAGAGGTTTTAGTCAATGGGTCTGCAACATTCAGATCCGTATGTACTTCGCAAATTTCTATGTCATCTTGTAGATGCAACTACTACGCTACATTTGGAGCTATTCCAAACAACTGTTCTACTATACGAATCCAGTTTACTATTCAGAATAATCTGGATTAGTGTCAAAGTTTGCATCGGCGTAACCCTTTACGACGAACTCTTTTACCACCTCCATAATCGAGAAAATTCCTTAGTCCACTAGTTACTAAGGATAACTTTGACCGCTGTCTTGTGATCCATTCTTGGATCACTCTTGTACCCCTTGACTGACTCATGGCAAGGCACACTTCAGGTGCGGTACACAGCATAGCATACTGTAGAGAGCCTATGATAAAAGCATAGGGGATGATCTTCGTCCTTCCTCTTTATTCTGCCGTGGTCGAGCTTTAAGTCTTAACTTCATACCTTACAACTCAGGGTCCCAGCGGTAGTACCGTGGTTTTTGTCAGGGTCCCAGCGGTAGTACCGTGGTACCCAGCGGTAGTACCGCTGAGGAGTCACAAGCGGCAGTACCGCTCCGCAGCGGTAGTACCGGCGGTGACTCCGCAGCAGTACTACCGTTGGCTTACCAGGTCCCTACCGCGTCGATTCGAGGGGTCTTTTTCTGTGTCGGATTGTGCGGTACCTCGCCGCGGCAGTAGTGCGGCGGTACCGCTCCTTAGCGGCAGTGCCGCCCTTCCTCCGCGGTAGTACCGCCCGGTCCCTCTTTCCCTTTACCCTTCGTTCTGCGCGGCAGTACCGCCGAAGGGAGCGGTAGTACCGCTTAACCCAGCGGTAGTACCGCTGTCTCCTGCGGTACTACCACCCCAAGGTTCTTGTTTTGTTGCTCCTTTTCCCTGTTTCCTCCACCTGAGCGGTAGTACCGCTCATGGAGCGGTAGTACCGCTCGTGTGCGGGCTGAGCACATAACGGTTGGATTTTCTGAAGGAAATATGCCCTGGAGGCAATAATAAAGTTATTATTTATTTCCTTATATCATGATAAATGTTTATTATTCATGCTAGAATTGTATTAACCGGAAACATAATACATGTGTGAATACATAGACAAACAGAGTGTCACTAGTATGCCTCTACTAGACTAGCTCGTTAATCAAAGATGGTTATGTTTCTAACCATGGACAAAAGAGTTGTTATTTGATTAACGAGGTCACATCATTAGTTGAATGATCTGATTGGCATGACCCATTCCATTAGCTTAGCACCCGATCGTTTAGTATGTTGCTATTGCTTTCTTCATGACTTATACATTTTCCTATGACTATGAGATTATGCAACTCCCGTTTGCCGGAGGAACACTTTGGGTGCTACCAAACGTCACAACGTAACTGGGTGATTATAAAGGAGCATTACAGGTGTCTCCAAAGGTACATGTTGGGTTGGCGTATTTCGAGATTAGGATTTGTCACTCCGATTGTCGGAGAGGTATCTCTGGGCCCTCTCGGTAATACACATCACATAAGCCTTGCAAGCATTATAACTAAGATGTTAGTTGTGAGATGATGTATTACGGAACGAGTAAAAGAGACTTGCCGGTAACAAGATTGAACTAGGTATTGGATACCGACGATCGAATCTCGGGCAAGTAACATACCGATGACAAAGGGAACAACGTATGTTGTTATGCGGTCTGACCGATAAAGATCTTCGTAGAATATGTAGGAGCCAATATGGGCATCCAGGTCCCGCTATTGGTTATTGACCGGAGACGTGTCTCGGTCATGTCTACATTGTTCTCGAACCGTAGGGTCCACACGCTTAAGGTTTCGATGACAGTTATATTATGAGTTTATGAGTTTTGATGTACCGAAGGAGTTCGGAGTCCCGGATGAGATCGGGGACATGACGAGGAGTCTCGAAATGGTCGAGACGTAAAGATCGATATATTGGACGACTATATTCGGACATCGGAAAGGTTCCGAGTGATTCGGGTATTTTTCGGAGTACCGGAGAGTTACGGGAATTCGCTGGGAGAAGTATTGGGCCTTGATGGGCTTTAGTGGGAAGAGGAGGAAAGGCCTGCTGCGCCCCCCTCCCCTCTAGTCCGAATTGGACTAGGGAAAAGGGGGCCGGCCACCTTTCCTACTCCTCCACTTCCTTCTCCCTTCCTCCCCTCTTGATGGACTCCTACTAGGACTTGGAGTCCTAGTAGGACTCCCATCCTGGCCGCACCTTATGCCTTGGCCGGCCTCCTCCTCCTCCATCCTTTATATACGGGGGCAGGGGCACCCCATAGACACATAAGTTGATCCTTGGTGATCGTTCCTTAGCCGTGTGCGGTGCCCCCTGCCACCATACTCCACCTCGGTCATATCGTTGTAGTGCTTAGGCGGAGCCCTGCGTCGGTAGAACATCAAGATCGTCATCACGCCGTCGTGCTGACGGAACTCTTCCTCGACGCTTTGCTGGATCGAAGCCCGAGGATCGTCATCGAGCCGAACGTGTGCTAAGAACTCGGAGGTGCCGGAGTAACGGTGCTTGGATCGGTCGGATCGGGAAGAAGACGTACGACTACTTCCTCCACGTTGTGTCAACGCTTCCGTTGCGATCTACAAGGGTACGTAGATCATACTCTCCCCTCGTTGCTATGCATCACCATGATCTTGCGTGTGCGTAGGATTTTTTTTGAAATTACTACGTTCCCCAACATTTTCCCCCTCCTATAAAAGGGGGTCTTCTTCCCCATTGAACCTTATCTCTTGAGCTCGTGTTCTTCCTGTTGGGGAACGTAGCAGAAATTCAAAATTTTCCTACGTGTCACCAAGATCTATCTATGGAGAGACTAGCAACGAGGGGAAGGAGAGTGCATCTACATACCCTTGTAGATCGCTAAGCGGAAGCGTTCAAGTGAACGGGGTTGATGGAGTCGTACTCGTCGTGATTCAAATCACCGATGACCAAGTGCCGAACGCACGGCACCTCCGCGTTCAACACACGTACAACCCGGTGACGTCTCCCACGCCTTGATCCAGCAAGGAGAGAGGGAGAGGTTGAGGAAGACTCCATCCAGCAGCAGCACAACGGCGTGGTGGTGATGGAGGAGCGTGGCAATCCTGCAGGGCTTCGCCAAGCACCGCAGAAGAGGAGGAAGAAGAGAGATGCAGGGCTGCACCAACGAGAGATCGAATCGCGTGTTATGGGCAGCCCCTAGGACTCATATATATAGGGGAAGGGGAGGGGCTGTGCCCCCTCTAGGGTTCCCACCCCTAGGGGGGCGGCAGCCCTAGATGGGGAACAAGGGTGGCGGCCAAGAGGGGGAGAAGGGGTGGCGCCCCTAGGGTGGGACTTAAGGCCCATCTAAGCCTAGGGTTTCCTCCTTTTTTTCCTCCTAGCTGCCCTTGGGCCTTGTGGGAGGCGCACCAGCCCACTTAGGGGCTGGTCCCTCACCACCCTTGGCCCACGCAACCTTCTGGGGTTGGTGGCCCCACTTGGTGGACCCCCGGGACCCTCCCGGTGGTCCCGGTACGTTACCGATAAACCCCGAAACTCTTCCGGTGACCAAAACAGGACTTCCCATATATAAATCTTTACCTCCGGACCATTCCGGAACTCCTCGTGACGTCCGGGATCTCATCCGGGACTCCGAACAACATTCGGTAACCACATACAAACTTCCTTTATAACCCTAGCGTCATCGAACCTTAAGTGTGTAGACCCTACGGGTTCGGGAACCATGCAGACATGACCGAGACGTTCTCCGGTCAATAACCAACAGCGGGATCTGGATACCCATGTTGGCTCCCACATGTTCCACGATGATCTCATCGGATGAACCACGATGTCAAGGACTTAATCAATCCCGTATACAATTCCCTTTGTCTAGTGGTACGATACTTACCCGAGATTCGATCGTCGGTATCCCGATACCTTGTTCAATCTCGTTACTGGCAAGTCTCTTTACTCGTTCTGTAACACATCATCCCGTGATCAACTCCTTGATCACATTGTGCACATTATGATGATGTCCTACCGAGTGGGCCCAGAGATACCTCTTCGTCACACGGAGTGACAAATCCCAGTCTCGATTCGTGCCAACCCAACAGACACTTTCGGAGATACCCGTAGTGCACCTTTATAGCCACCCAGTTACGTTGTGACGTTTGGCACACCCAAAGCACTCCTACGGTATCCGGGAGTTGCACAATCTCATGGTCTAAGGAAATGATACTTGACATTATAAAAGCTTTAGCATACGAACTACACGATCTTTGTGCTAGGCTTAGGATTGGGTCTTGTCCATCACATCATTCTCCTAATGATGTGATCCCGTTATCAACGACATCCAATGTCCATGGTTAGGAAACCGTAACCATCTATTGATCAACGAGCTAGTCAACTAGAGGCTTACTAGGGACATGGTGTTGTCTATGTATCCACACATGTATTTGAGTTTCCTATCAATACAATTATAGCATGGATAATAAACGATTATCATGAACAAGGAAATATAATAATAACTAATTTATTATTGCCTCTAGGGCATATTTCCAACAGTCTCCCACTTGCACTAGAGTCAATAATCTAGTTCACATCGCCATGTGATTAACACTCACAGGTCACATCGCCATGTAACCAACATCCAAAAAGTTTACTAGAGTCTATAATCTAGTTCACATCACTATGTGATTAGCACTCAATGAGTTCTGGGTTTGATCATGTTGCTTGTGAGAGAGGTTTTAGTCAATGGGTCTGAACCTTTCAGATCCGTGTGTGCTTTACAAATCTCTATGTCATCTCCTAGATGCAGCTACCACGTTCTATTTGGAGCTATTCCAAATAACTGTTCTACTTGGAGCTATTCTAAATTGTTGCTCCATTATACGTATCCGGTATCTCTACTCAGAGCTATCCGGATAGGTGTTAAACTTGCATCGACGTAACCCTTTACGACGAACTCTTTTTCCACCTCCATAATCGAGAAAATTCCTTAGTCCACTAGTTACTAAGGATAACTTTGACCGCTGTCCTGTGATCCATTCTTGGATCACTCTTGTACCCCTTGACTGACTCATGGCAAGGCACACTTCAGGTGCGGTACACAGCATAGCATACTGAAGAGCCTACGTCTTAAGCATAGGGGACGACCTTCGTCCTTTCTCTCTATTCTGCCGTGGTCGAGCTTTAAGTCTTAACTTCATACCTTAAAACTCAGGCAAGAACTCCTTCTTTGACTGATCCATCTTGAACACCTTCAAGATCATGTCAAGGTATGTGCTCATTTGAAAGTACTATTAAGCATTTTGATCTATCCTCATAGATCTTGATGCTCAATGCTCAAGTAGCTTAATCCAGGCTTTCCATTGAAAAACACTTTCCAAATAACCCTATATGCTTTCCAGAAATTCTACGTCATTTCTGATCAACAATATGTCAACAGCATATACCCATCAGAAATTCTATAGTGCTCCCACTCACTTCTTTGGAAATACAAGTTTCTCATAAACTTTGTATACACCCAAAATCTTTGATCATCTCATCAAAGCATACATTCCAACTCCGAGATGCTTACTCCAGTCCT
This sequence comes from Triticum urartu, assembly GCF_003073215.2. NCBI lineage: Eukaryota > Viridiplantae > Streptophyta > Magnoliopsida > Poales > Poaceae > Triticum > Triticum urartu. The sequence continues at coordinate 617,335,924 of NC_053025.1, forward strand.
TAGAAGGATTGCTGGAGCTTTGCATACTTATTAGCATCTTTCAGGATTGACAAAACCTTCCGGTTGTATCACATACAACCTTTCCTCAAGAAAATCGTCGAGGAAACAATGTTTTGACATCCTATCTGCAAGATTTCATAAATAATGCAGTAATTGCTAATATAATTCCAACAGACTCTTAGCATCACTACGAGTGAGAAAGTCCCATTGTAGTCAACTCCTTGAACTTGTCGGAAAACATCTTAACGACAAGTCGAGCTTTCTTTAATGGTGACATTTACCATCATTGTCCGTCTTCCTTTTAAAATCCATCTGCACTCAACAGCCTTACGACCATCGAGCTGTTCTGCCAAAGTCTACACTTTGTTTTCATACATGGATCCTCTCTCGGATTTTATGGCCTCGAGCCATTTATCGGAATCCGGGCCCACCATCGCTTCTCCATAGCTCGTAGGTTCATTGTTGTCTAGCAACATGACTTCCAAGACAGGATTACGTACCACTCTGAAGTAGTACGCATCCTTGTCATCCCACGAGGTTTGGTAGTGACTTGATCTGAAGTTTCATGATCACTATCATAAGCTTCCACTTCAATTGGTGTAGGTGCCACAGGAACAACTCCCTGTGCTCTGCCACACACTAGTTGAAGAGACGGTTCAATAACCTCATCAAGTCTCCACCATCCTCCCACTCAATTCTTTCGAGAGAAACTTTTCCTCGTGAAAGGACCCGATTCTAGAAACAATCCCTTATTGCTTTCGGATCTGAGACAGGAGGTATACCCAACTGTTTTGGGTGTCCTATGAAGATGCATTTATCCGCTTTGGGTTCGAGCTTATCAGCCTGAAACTTTTTCACATAAGCGTCGCAGCCCCAAACTTTTAAGAAATGACAGCTTAGGTTTCCCTAAACCATAGTTCATACGGTGTCATCTCATCGGAATTACGTGGTGCCCTATTTAAAGTGAATGTGGTTGTCTCTAATGCCTAACCCATAAACTATCGTGGTAATTCGATAAGAGACATCATGGTATGCATCATATCCAATAGGGTGCAGTTATGATGTTCGGACACACCATCACGCTATGGTGTTCCAGGCTGTATTAGTTATGAAACAATTTCCACAATGTCTTAATTCTGTGCTAAACTCGTAATTCAGATATTCATCTCTATGATCATATCATAGATATTTTATCCTCTTGTCATGACGATCTTTCAACTTCACCCTGAAATTACTTGAACCTTTCAATAATTCAGACTCGTGATTCATCAAGTAAATATACTCAACATCTACTCAAATCATCTGTGAAGTAAGAACATAACGATATCCACTACATGCCTCAGCACTCATTGGACTGCACACATCAAAATGTATTACTTCCAACAAGTTGCTTTCTAGTTCCATTTTACTGAAAACGAGGCTTTCAGTCATCTTGCCCATGTGGTATGATTTGCATGTCTCAAGTGATTCAAAATCAAGTGAGTCCAAACGCTCCATTTGCATGGAGTTTCTTCATGCATATACACCAATAGACATGGTTCGCATGCCTCAAACTTTTCAAAAACGAGTGAGCCCAAAGATCCATCAACATGGAGCTTCTTCATGCGTTTTATACCGATATGACTTACGTGGCAGTGCCACAAGTAGGTGGTACTATCATTACTATCTTATATCTTTTGGCATGAACATGTGTATCACTATGATCGAGATTCAATGAACCATTCATTTTAGGTGCAAGACCATTGAAGGTATTATTCAAATACACAGAGTAACCATTATTCTCCTTAAATGAATAACTGTATTGCGATAGACATAATCCAGTCATGTCTATGCTCAACGCAAACACCAAATAACAATTATTTAGGTTTAACCCCAATCTCGATGGTAGAGGGAGCGTGCGATGCTTGATCATATCAACATTGGAAACACTTCCAACACATATCGTCAGCTCACCTTTAGCTAGTCTCCGTTTATTCCGTAGCTTTTATTTCGAGTTACTAACACTTAGCAACCGAACCGGTATCTAATACCCTGGTGCTACTAGGAGTACTAGTAAAGTACACATTAACATAATGTATATCCAATATACTTCTATCGACCTTGTCAGCCTTCTAATCTACCAAATATCTAGGGTAATTCTGCTCCAGTGGCTGTTCCCTTTATTACAGAAGCACTTAGTCTCGGGTTTGCGTTCAACCTTGGGTTTCTTCACTAGAGCAGCAGCTGAATTGCCGTTTCAAGAAGTATCCCTTCTTGCCCTTGCCCTACTTGAAACTAGTGGTTTCACCAACCATCAACAATTGATGCTCCTTCTTGATTTCTACTTTCGCGGTGTCAAACATCGCGAATATCTCAAGGATCATCATATATGTCCCTGATATATCATAGTTCATCATGAAGCTCTAGCAGCTTGGTGGTAATGACTTCGGAGAACCATCACTATTTCATCTGGAAGATCAACTCCCACTCGATTCAAGCGATTGTTGTACTTAGACAATCTGAGCACAAGCTCAACAATTGAGCTTTTCTCCCTAGTTTGCAGGCTAAGAAAATCGTCGGAGGTCTTATACCTCTTGACGTGGGCACGAGCCTGAAATCCCAATTTCAGCCCTCGAAACATCTCATATGTTTCGCGACGTTTCAAAAACGTCTTCGGTGCCTCATCTCTAAGCCGTTTAACTGAACTATCACGTAGTTATCAAAATGTGTATGTCAGATGTTCGCAACATCCATAGACAACGTTCGAGGTTCAGCACACTGAGCGGTGCATTAAGGACATAAGCCTTCTATGAAGCAATGAGGACAATCCTCAGTTTACGGACCTAGTCCGCATAATTGCTACTATCAACTTTCAACTAAATTTCTCTAGGAACATAACTAAACAGTAGAACTGAAGCGCGAGCTACGACATAATTTGCGAAGACCTTTTGACTATGTTCAGGATAATTAAGTTCATCTTATGAACTCCCACTCAGATAGGCATCCCTCTAGTCATCTAAGTGATTACATGATCCGAGTCAACTAGGCCGTGTCCGATCATCACGTGAGACGGACTAGTCAACATCGGTGAACATCTTCATGTTGATCGTATCTACCATACGACTCATGCTCGACCTTTCGGTCTTCTATGTTCCGAGGCCATGTCTGTACACATGCTAGGCTCGTCAAGTCAACCTAAGTGTTTCGCGTGTGTAAATCTGTCTTACACCCGTTGTATGTGAACGTAAGAATCTAACACCCGATCATCACGTGGTGCTTCGAAACAACGAACTGTCGCAACGGTGCACAGTTAGGGGGAACACCTTCTTGAAATTTTAGTGAGGGATCATCTTATTTACTACTGTCATTCTAAGTAAACAAGATGTATAAACATGATAAACATCACATGCAATCAAATAATAGTGACATGATATGGCCAATATCATATAGCTCCTTTGATCTCCATCTTGGGGATCCATGATCATCTTGTCACCGGCATGACATCATGATCTCCATCATCATGATCTCCATCATCGTGTCTCCATGAAGTTGTCACGTCATCTATTACTTCTACTACTACAGCTAACGGTTAGCAATAAAGTAAAGTAATTACATGACGTTTATGTTGACACGCAGGTCATAAATGAATTAAGACAACTCCTATGGCTCCTTCCGGTTGTCATACTCATCGACATGCAAGTCGTGATTCCTGTTACAAGAACATGATCAATCTCATACATCACATATATCATTCATCACATCCTTTTGGCCATATCACATCACATAGCATACCCTACAAAAACAAGTTAGACGTCCTCTAATTGTTGTTTGCATGTTTTACGTGGCTGCTATGGGTTTCTAGCAAGAATGTTTCTTACCTACGCAAAACCACAACGTGATATGCCAATTGCTATTTACCCTTCATAAGGACCCTTTTCATCGAATCCGATCCGACTAAAGTGGGAGAGACAGACACCCGCCAGCCACCTAATGCAACTAGTGCATGTCAGTCGGTGGAACCGGTCTCACGTAAGCATACGTGTAAGGTTGGTCCGGGCCGCTTCATCCCACGATGCCGCCGAATCAAGATAAGACTAGTAACGGCAAGCATATCGAACAAAATCAACGCCCACAACTACTTTGTGCTCTACTCGTGCATAGAAACTACGCATAGACCTAGCTCTGATACCACTGTTGGGGAACGTAGCACAAATTCAAAATTTTCCTACGTGTCACCAAGATCCATCTATGGAGTCATCTAGCAATGAGGGAGGAGTGGATCTACATACCCTTGTAGATCGTGCGCGGAAGCGTTCAAGAGAACGGGGTTGATGGAGTCGTACTCGTCGTGATCCAAATCACCGATGATCCTAGCGCCGAACGGACGGCACCTCCGCGTTCAACACACGTACGGAGCAGCGATGTCTCCTCCTTCTTGATCCAGCAAGGGGGGAGGAGAGGTTGATGGAGATCCAACAACACGACGGCGTGGTGGTGGAAGTAGCGGGATTCCAACAGGGCTTCGCCAAGCGCTGCGGGAGGAGGGAGATGTGTCATGGGAGGGAGAGGGAGGCGCCAGGGCTTAGGTTGGGCTGCCCTCCCTTCCCCCCACTATATATAGGGCCAAGGGAGAGGGGGAGGCGCAGCCTTGGCCCTTCCTCCAAGGAAGGGTGCGGCCAGGGAGGAGTCCCTCCTCCCCAAGGCACCTCGGAGGTGCCTTCCCCTTTAGGAGTCTTCCTCTCCCTTGATTCTTGGCGCATGGGCCTCTTGGGACTGGTGCCCTTGGCCCATATAGGCCAAGGCGCACCCCCTACAGCCCATGTGGCCCCCCGGGGCAGGTGGCCCCACCCAGTGGACCCCCGGGACCCTTCCGGTGGTCCCGGTACAATACCGGTGACCCCGAAACTTGTCCCGATGGCCGAAATAGCACTTCCTATATATAATTATTTACCTCCGGACCATTCCGGAACTCCTCGTGACGTCCGGGATCTCATCCGGGACTCCGAACAACTTTTGGGTTACCGCATACTAATATCTCTATAACCCTAGCGTCACCGAACCTTAAGTGTGTAGACCCTACGGGTTCGGGAGACATGCAGACATGACCGAGATGACTCTCCGGTCAATAACCAACAGCGAGATCTGGATACCCATGTTGGCTCCCACATGTTCCACGATGATCTCATCAGATGAACCACGATGTCAAGGACTTAATCAATCCCGTATACAATTCCCTTTGTCTAGCGGTACGATACTTGCCCGAGATTCGATCATCGGTATCCCGATACCTTGTTCAATCTCGTTACCGGCAAGTCTCTTTTACTCGTTCCGTAACACATCATCTCGTGATCAACTCCTTGATCACATTGTGCACATTATGATGATGTCCTACCGAGTGGGCCCAGAGATACCTCTCCGTTTACACGGAGTGACAAATCCCAGTCTCGATTCGTGCCAACCCAACAGACACTTTTGGAGATACCCGTAGTGCACCTTTATAGTCACCCAGTTACGTTGTGACGTTTGGTACACCCAAAGCACTCCTACGGTATCCGGGAGTTGCACAATCTCAGGTCTAAGGAATGATACTTGACATTAGAAAAGCTTTAGCATACGAACTACACGATCTAGTGCTATGGCTTAGGATTGGGTCTTGTCCATCACATCATTCTCCTAATGATGTGATCCCGTTATCAATGACATCCAATGTCCATGGTCAGGAAACCGTAACCATCTATTGATCAACGAGCTAGTCAACTAGAGGCTTACTAGGGACATGGTGTTGTCTATGTATCCACACATGTATCTGAGTTTCCTATCAATACAATTCTAGCATGGATAATAAACGATTATCATGAACAAGGAAATATAATAATAATCAATTTATTATTGCCTCTAGGGCATATTTCCAACAGATCATACCTCTTACTACCTAGTTTTATTGCATTAGATCAATCCTCAAACAATTGCATGAATAGGATCTGCTTAATATGTGGGTTTTGGGAACTAGTTGAGGTAGTACCTATTACCTGTTTTATTATCAAACCTTGGGAGTTACTTCTACGTTTGCTTATGCCATGCTATGCTTGTAGATGTGGATTGGGTTTGAGAGTATTCATGACAGATGTGAGATTGTTTAATTAATGTTTAAACTTAAGGTGGCAACTTAAATACACATCTGGGTGGATTGAGGCACCTGGGTATTCCAGCGATTGCCTGTTTTTATTTATGGACTGCCACCCAGGCTCAAAGGGATCATGAGATTATTCATGCTAGAAACTTCCGTGTGCAGCCACAAGCTACTGTGGGATCTAGCATAGTTGATTAAGTCGTGCGAACTCTTACAGTGGTAGACTAGCAGATGTAGGGGAAAGTAGGTGTAACGGTCTACCCGATCGTAAGGTGCTAGCGCTTCTGAAAGACTATGTCTCGGTCATCCGTTTCTCAAACACCATGTAGTGCGAGAATCCCAACGGAGGAGATCGAGTCTTGTGGGGAAAAGTGCACAAACCTCTGCAGAGTGTATAAACTAATCATGGTTAGCCGTGTCCCCGGTTATGGATGTCTTGAGTATCTAGTACTTGGATTATCATGTGAATCTCATCATGTGACTTTAATTAATTTTGTTGGGTTTTAATGATGATGTTTAATTGGGATTGAGAGGGTGTCTACACTCTCAATGTCTAACAACCACCATGATAGTTAAATAAAATTTATTCCTTTGCAGTAGGGAAAAATTGGTTTTATGCAAACTGTAACCATAGAGTTTTCCACCAGCCATATATGCATGTAGTATAGCCTATTTCTGTTCACTACTCTCTATGTGTTACATTGCCAGCATATTCCATGTGCTGACCCGTTTTCGGGCTGCAACGTTCATGTTGCAGACTTTTCGGACGACGATTAAGGAGCCTTAGGTCGTGGGTCTATACTCAGTGATGCCGTTGGAGTTGATGGACTCACTTATCTTCCAAGCCTTCCGCTGTTATCGTTATTAGATGGCCTTAAGCCATATTATTTGTAATAAGTTCTCTTTTGAGACACTCGATGTAATAAGTGTGTGATTGCTACTCTGTTATAAATCCTTCAAGTACTGTGTGTGTCAGCATTACTGATCCAGGGATGACACTAAAGCACAGAGATCAGACTGTTTGAGGTCTGGTCGCTACAAGATGGTATCAGGGCACACGCTGACTGTAGGACACGACCACTAAGATAAAGACCTAGATCACCACTCTCTTCTCATTTCTGACTTCTCATCTTTTCTACTCTTTTAGGACGGCGGATGCAAGGAACAAGTTCACGCAACCGGATGAAGATACACCCTTTGGACGCCACCTAAAGGAAGTCACTAAGTACCTGAACATCGTAGTACCAAGCTTCACCGGGACCTACAACACCACTTTACCCGAGGAGGAGCGCTGGATGATTCAAGTTCAAGTTCCAGGAAGGACGTTCACGCCAGTCACCGAGCCCATGGAGTTTTCCTTTGATGCACCAACCTGGAGTCTAGGAAAGAGCATGGCAGCCCACATCACCATGGGACGTATTGGAGAAGTTTACCGCAATGATCTCAAAGATACTATCTACCAGATTTGTGGTCGCTGAGATGAGCAATGGGAGATGATCACCACCAGGAAGGATAGATCAATCGCAGCTTTTATCCAGGAGTTTAAACCAGCACATTCGACGCCAGGAGAACCAGATGTGCGCAGGCATGATAGATCTGAAGAAGGCGATGACAAGAATCATGGAGCTGGAGGAAGAACTCAAGGCTACACACGAAGACTATATGGAGGAAATCGAAGTATTAGTGGAGAAGAATGATGACCTGACCAGGAAGCTAGGAGTTTTAATGGGAGATCCCGCGCCAGGAGGAGAAGATGACGATTCCACTTGCTTGGAGAACTACATCATCATCGACGACACCGACTCAAACCCAGACGATAGCGATGATGACTATGTTGATGAAGCTGGAGCGGATATCATGGAGTCTTCATCGGAGCAGTTTTCTTAGTAGACCACCATCACAGTAGTAGAATTCCACCATGTGTATAGCATAGTCCAAGCACTTTTGTAATGATAGTTCTAGACCGATTGTATGCCCTTGGTTGAATTGAATGAAGTGATTTTGTTTGCTTTTGCCTCATGTGCATATGGGTAGTGTTTTCTCTCTAGGCCTCAATCTATTCTATATTCTCATCTTTTCTAAACCCTCATATGCCTCCGAGACGTGACAATGGATTTGCTTTCCCACCGGAGCTCACTCAGTTGATCCAGCAGCAGAATGCATTGATGCAGTTGCTAGTCCAGAATCAGAATCAGGGGAACAACAACAACAACCCACCACCACCACATGTTGATCACTTAACCCGTTTCCTTAGACTGAATCCGCCGGGGTTCTCCAGTAGCACCGAGCCGATAGTGGCAGATGATTGGCTCTGTAAGACAGGGAGGTAATTGACCATAGTAGGATGCACAGATGCGAAAAAGGTGCGTTTTGCCACACATCATCTTGAAGGACCCGCAACATCATAGTGGGAGAACTTCACAGCCACTTATCCTATCGACACTACCACATGGGATCAGTTTCAGCAGGCTTTCCATACTGCCCATGTTTCAGCAGGAGCTATGTCCATGAAGAAGCGTGAGTTTCGCAACTTGCACCAAGGAGGACAGACAGTTGGCCAATACGTGGATGACTTTAGTAAGTTAGCACGTTATGCCCTGGATTACGTTGCTACGGATGCAGCTAAGCAGGAGAAGTTTCTAGAAGGACTGAATGATGAGTTGAGCATGCAGTTGACGGTAGCAACTTTTAACAACTACCAGGAGTTGGTAGATCGTGCTCTTATGATAGAAGGGAAGCAGCAGCAGATTGAGAACCGCAAGAGGAAGTATGGACAAGGGAAATACAATTCATGAGCTCAGCAAAAGCCACGTTTTACCCTGAAATCGGGAGGACATTTTCAGCATACCCATGGAGGAGGGAGTTCACATAATCATAATGGCCCCAAGAATGGTAATGGGAATGGGGGAAGCAACGGTCAGAACCGTACCAACCCATCAACCCCAGCCAAGAGAGACCTGAGCCAAGTCACTTGTTATAAGTGTCAGAAGACCGGACATTATGCCAATGAATGTCCTGAAGCCCAGAATGGAAATGGCAATGGAAGCTCTGGGAAGAAGCCGAACCCTTTCAACAGGGGACAGGTGAACCACGTTAACGTGGAGGAGGTTGAAGCCCAGACAGATGTAGTAATAGGTAAGTTTTTGGTTAAGTCATTTACTACAATCGTTCTTTTTGACACTGGTGCATCGCATTCATACATATCAAGGGGATTCGTGGATAAGTATAAACTGCACACCAAGGTTCTTAGAACACCTATGTTAGTAAGCTCACCAGGAGCAGAGTATATGGCCAGTAAAGGATGTTTTCAAGTGCCATTGAGTATAGGTAGGCATGTGTTTCCCTCGGATTTAATCATTTTGGAATCGCAAGGTTTGGATGTAATTCTGGGTATGGATTGGCTATCGATGTATGGAGGAAACATCGATTGCGCCAGTAAGTCAATTTTGCTTACCACCCTAGAGGGAAGAAGGATCAAGTATGTATCACGGCATGTGCCGAATAGGACTCAAGTAAATTCCTTATCAGGAGTTTTACAGGAGGAGGTACCGGTGGTAAAGGATTTTCTGGATGTATTTCCAGAAGAGTTGCCAGGCATGCCACCGGATAGAGACATTGAGTTTTTGATTGAGCTTTTGCCAGGCACAGGACCAATATCTAAGAGACCATATAGAATGCCTGCAAAGGATTTGGAGGAGATTAAGAAGCAGATTAAGGAGTTACTGGATAAGGGATATATTCGCCCAAGTTCGTCACCTTGGGGATCACCAGAACTTCTAGTGGAAAAGAAGGATGGATCGTTAAGGATGGTTGTTGATTATCGAGGATTGAATGAAGTGACGATCAAGAATAAGTACCCACTACCGATGATCAATGATTTTGCTGACCAATTGCAATGAGCTAAGGTATTTTCCAAGATCGATTTGCAATCAGGATACCACCAGTTGAAGATTCGAGAGAAGGACATACCTAAGACAGCTTTTACCACAAGGTATGGGATGTATGAGTATACCGTTATGTCATTTGGTCTGACTAATGCACCTGCCTATTTTATGAACATGATGAACACAGTATTTATGGAGTTTTTGGATAAGTTCGTCGTAGTGCTCATTGATGATATTTTGGTTTACTCAAAGAATGAAGAAGAACATAAAGAACATTTGTGTTTGGTACTTGGTAAGCTCAGAGAACATCAGTTATATGCCAAGTTCAGCAAATGTGAGTTTTGGTTGAAGGAAGTTGGATTCCTCGAACATGTTATATCCGGAGAAGGAATAGCCGTAGATCCCACCAAGTTAGTCACTGTGACAAATTGGGAAGCCCCAACAACAGTTGGAGAGATCCAGAGTTTTCTTGGACTCGCATGATACTACCAGAGGTTCATTGAAAATTTCTCGAAAATTGCAAAACCTATGACGGAGTTGTTGAAGAAGGATACAAAGTTCAAATGGATTGAGGAATGTGAGGCTAGTTTCCAGGAGTTGAAGAAACGTTTGGTTACATCGCCAGTGTTGATTCTGCCAGATCAGCGCAAGGATTATGAGGTATACTGCGACGCTTCACGTCGAGGACTTGGAGCAGTTCTTATGCAGGAGGGAAGAGTTGTTTCATATGCCTCACGACAGCTTAAGCCCCATGAGTTGAATTATGCTACACACGACTTGGAATTAGCAGCCGTAGTGCACGCTTTGAAGATGTGGAGACATTTTCTCATCGGAAAACATTGTGAGGTGTACACGGATCACAAGAGTTTGAAGTACATCTTCACGCAGAAGGAGTTGAATCTCAGGCAAAGGAGATGGTTGGAACTCATCAAGGATTATGATATGAGATTGCATTATCATCCCGGAAAGGCTAACGTAGTAGCTGACGCATTGAGCCACAAGAGCCATGTCAACACACTAATGACCGGAGAATTACCAAAGGAGTTAGCCGAGGATCTTAGTGAGCTATGTTTGGAGATAGTTCCGAGAGGATATGTAGCAGCATTGGAGATTCAATCTACTCTGATGGATAAGATCAGAGAAGCTCAGAAGACCGACAAGGATATTGCCACCATAAAGGAGAAGGTGAGCAAGGGAAAAGTTAAAGGATTTCGTGAGGATGAACACGATACCTTATGGTTTGAGGACCGCGTTTATGTGCCTAATGACCCGGAGATTAGGAAGCTAATTTTGCAAGAGGCCCATGATTCGCCGTACTCGATTCACCCAGGAAACACCAAGATGTATTTGGATTTGAAAGACACTATCTGGTCGACCTGAATGAAGAAGGATATTGCGGAATATGTAGCAGTTTGTGATGTATGTCAGAGAGTGAAGGCAGAGCATCAAAAGCTAGCAGGATTGCTACAGCCATTGCCGATACTCGAATGGAAGTGGGATAAGCTAGGCATGGATTTTATCACGGGATTACCCAGGACCCATGCAGGCTATGACTCGATATGGGTTGTAGTCGATCGCTTGACGAAGGTAGCTCATTTCAGCCCACTTACACCAGTGCTAAGTTGGCAAAGATATACATGACCAGGATCGTATGTCTGCATGGAGTTCCGAGGAGCATTGTATCAGATAGAGGAACCCAGTTTACCTCAAAGTTCTAGAATCAGTTACACGAAACTTTGGGTACTACACTAGAGTTCAGTACAGCTTTTCATCCGCAGACCGATGGATAGACCGAGAGAGTCAATCAGATTTTGGAGGATATGCTGAGAGCTTGTGCACTAGATTATGGATCTAATTGGGACGATAACTTGCCGTATGCGGAGTTTTCTTACAACAATAGTTATCAATCCAGTTTGAAGATGGCCCCTTTTGAAACCTTGTACGGAAGAAGGTGCAGAACACCATTGTCGTGGGACGAAGTTGGAGACCGCCAGTTGTTTGGACCAGATTTGATTAAGGAGTCTGAACAGAAGGTGAAATTGATTCGCAATAGGATCAAGGTAGCCCAGTCCAGGAAGAAGAGCTATGCAGATTCTAAACGCAAGGAGACAGTTTACGAAGCCGGAGATAGAGTTTATCTTCGTGTATCTCCACTTCTAGGAGTTAAGCGCTTTGGAGTTAAGGGAAAGTTAGCGCCACATTTTGTGGGACCATACAAAGTTTTGGAACGCATGGGAGAAGTTGCTTATAAGTTGGAATTGCCTGAGGGATTGTCAGGAGTTCACGACGTGTTCCACGTTTCCCAATTGAAGAAGTGCCACGCAGAGATGGCGGATATACCGCTGAGAGATACAGTGGCGCTGGAAGCGATTCAGTTGGATAGTGACTTGACCTATGAGGAGAAACCAGTCAAGATTCTCGAGTATGCCAGCCGAGTCACCCGCAGCAAGGTTATCAAGTTTTGCAAAGTTCAATGGAGCCACCACACTGAGGATGAAGCCACCTGGGAGCGAGAGAAAGATCTGCTGAAGGACCACCCTCACCTATTTTCTAGCCAACCCGAATCTCGAGGGCGAGATTCATGTTAAGGGGGGTAGGTTTGTAACATCCCAAATTTTTAATTTGGAATGTTATACATTAGATCATCACTGCATATCATATTTTATTTGCTTTTGGCCTGATCCAGAAATTCTACGCAACTCAAGGACCCACGGAGAGAGTTGGGGATTTCGTTATTTTCATATTTGAGTTTTGTCAAATTTTGAAAAATAGGATCATTTGATTTTATTTATTTTATCTTCAATTATTTCTATTATAAAAATATGAAAGAGGGAATAAAATGACTTTCCCAAAATAAAGAAATATTGAGGATTTGATAAAAAAATCAAATAAGATTTTATTTCGGAGTTTTTGGCTAGTTTATTTGAATTTAGGAAAAATTGCATGTGTTTTCTAAACTGCATTTTAGGGCCAAGAAAATGTTCATCTCGTTCCAAATATTTTAGTTAGGCGGTGAAAATTTATTTTGGCATTTTTAGAATTTTATTTTATTTTCTAGAATCTTTTTTAGTTTCGGCTGAATTGGTTTAAAAAAAAGGTACCGCGCGCCCGACTGGGCCGAAGGCCCAGCTGAGCCAGGCCAGGCCCGTGCCGCCGCCGCCTTTCCCCGCGGGAGACCGACCCGCTGCCGCCGTTGAGTCCGGCCGGGGCACGCCTACCGAGGCCGACCCCGACCCGGCGCCCCCTTCCCCAAGCCGGACGCAGCCTCCCCCCCCTTAAATACCGCCACCGCCGCCGCCTCACCCCGCCACCTCGACCCGCCCCACGTCCCGCAGCAGCCTGCCGCCGCCGCTCGCCGCGCCCACGCCGCCCGCCGCCGACGCTCGCGCCGCCCCACCCCGCTGGAGCCTCGATCCGCCGGATTCCGACGAGGTAGCCGCGCCGTCCGCCGCCGGTTTTCCGAAGAAAATCGATCCGGTTTTTTTGAGAACCCTAGGTTTTTTATTTTTTTTTATTTTATTAGATCGGTTTTATTGGTTCACTTATTTAGCGAGCATTCGCTCGTTCGTTAGTTTTTACGGACGAGTTCACCGTTTAGTTTCAGATAACGAACGTTCGTTTATTAATCTGTTCGTCAGTTTTTTTTCTTTTTCTCGGATTTTCCGCGATTATTTCTGATCGCGATTTCTGATCCGATTTTCGTTTTAGTTTAACTTTTCGCTCGTTTATCGGAATTAGGCAATTCAAGCGCCTAGAGTTTCGTCTCGAAACCCTCTTTCCGTTTAACCAACTCAAACAAGTTTTTGCTTCTATAAAGTTTGACTTAGGTCCATATTAGTAATCGAAGCTTGTTTCTTTCGCTGTTTGACTTTCGTTGTTTCGTTCAATTTGTTTCTTTTTGCAAACCGGAGATCTTAAGTTGAACTTTCTAGTTAGATCTCTTATTTGAGTTTTATCTGTGCATTAGATGAGTACTTATTGTATGCTTGTTTGTTTGTTTGTTTGCGTTAGAGTACCCGGAGTGTGTCGCTTGCTACTTCGAATCTGTAGATTTCACGGATCATCAACAAGGCAAGTAACACTTTGATCATACCTCTTACTACCCAGTTTTATTGCATTAGATCAATCCTCAAACAATTGCATGAATAGGATCTGCTTAATATGTGGGTTTTGGGAACTAGTTGAGGTAGTACCTATTTCCTGTTTTATTATCAAACCCTGGGAGTTACTTCTACGTTTGCTTATGCCATGCTATGCTTGTAGATGTGGATTGGGTTTGAGAGTATTCATGACAGATGTGAGATTGTTTAATTAATGGTTAAACTTAAGGTGGCAACTTAAATACACATCTGGGTGGATTGAGGCACCTGGGTATTCCAGCGATTGCCTGTTTTTATTTATGGACCGCCACCCAGGCTCAAAGGGATCATGAGATTATTCATGCTAGAAACTTCCGTGTGCAGCCACAAGCTACTATGGGCTCTAGCATAATTAATTAAGTCGTGCGAACTCTTACAGTGGTAGACTAGCAGATGTAGGGGAAAGTAGGTGTAACAGTCTACCTGATCGTAAGGTGCTAGCTCTTCTGAAAGACTATGTCTCGGTCATCCATTTCTCAAACACCATGTAGTGCGAGAATCCCAGGGGAGGAGATCGAGTCTTGTGGGGAAAAGTGCACAAACCTCTGCAGAGTGTATACACTAATCATGGTTAGCCGTGTCCCCGGTTATGGACGTCTTGAGTATCTAGTACTTGGATTATCATGTGAATCTCATCATGTGACTTTAATTAATTTTGTTGGGTTTTAATGATGATGTTTAATTGGGATTGAGAGGGTGTCTACACTCTCAATGTTTAACAACCACCATGATAGTTAAATAAAATTTATTTCTTTGCAGTAGGGAAAAATTGGCTTTACGCAAACTGTAACCATAGAGTTTTCCACCAGCCATATATGCATGTAGTATAGCCTATTTCTGTTCACTACTCTCTATGTGTTACATTGCCAGCATATTCCATGTGCTGACCCGTTTTCGGGCTGCAACGTTCCTGTTGCAGACTTTTCAGACGACGAGTAAGGAGCCTTAGGTCGTGGGTCTATACTCAGTGATGTCGTTGGAGTTGATGGACTCACTTATCTTCCGAGCCTTCCGCTGTTATCGTTATTAAATGGCCTTAAGCCATATTATTTGTAATAAGTTCTCTTTTGAAACACTCGATGTAATAAGTGTGTGATTGCTACTCTGTTATAAATCCTTCAAGTACTGTGCGTGTCAGCATTACTGATCCAGGGATGACACTGAAGCACAGAGATCAGACTGTTTGAGGTCTGGTCGCTACAGCAGCCTACCATCCACTTCCTCCAAACAGGGGAGCTTCCTGAGGAGCAGGAAGAAGCAGAGAAAGTAGCCCGTCGATCCACCCTGTACCAGTTCGTCTGACGTCCTGTACCGTAGGAGGCCAAACGATGTGAAAGTCAAGTGCATTCCCCGGGAGGAAGGACTGGAGCTGTTGGCGGAGATACATGGAGGCATATGTGGCTCCCACATAGGGTCAAGGGCCCTTGTCGGGAAGGCATTCCGGCAAGGTTTCTTCTAGCCCACCGCCCTCCAGGATGCGACGACACTAGTAACCAAGTGTGAAGCGTGCCAGTTCCATTCAAAGAAGCTTCATCAGCCGGCTCAAGCCCTTCAAACAATCCCTCTATCCTGGCCATTCTCGGTCTAGGGGCTCAATATACTGGGCCCTTTCCCCCGCGTTGTCTGGGGCTTTGAGTACTTGTATGTTGCAATCGACAAGTTCACAAAGTGGCCGAAAGTGGAAGCAGTGAGGAAGGTCACTGCTCAATGATACGTCTCTGTGTCGTATCTACTTTTCCAAACACTTTTGCCCTTGTTTTGGACTCTAACTTGCATGATTTGAATGGAACTAACCCGGACTGACGCTGTTTTCAGCAGAATTACCATGGTGTTATTTATGTGCAGAAACAAACGTTCTTGGAATGACCTGAAACTTCACGGAGCAACTTTTTGGAAAATATAAAAAATACCTGCAAAAGATCAAGGCCAGGGGGCCCACCACCTGTCCACGAGGGTGGGGGGCGCGCCCCCTACCTCGTGGGCCCCCTGGAGCTCCTCCGACTCCAACTCCAACTCTATATATTGTGTTTCGGGGAGAAAAAATCAGAGAGAAGAATTCATCACGTTTTACGATATGGAGCCACCGCCAAGCCCTACAACCTCTCGGGAGGGCTGATCTTGAGTCCGTTCTGGGCTCTGGAGAGGGGAATCCGTCGCCATCGTCATCATCAACCATCCTCCATCACCAATTTCATGATGCTCACCGCCGTGCGTGAGTAATTCCATCGTAGGCTTGCTGGAAGGTGATGGGTTGGATGGGATCTATCATGTAATCGAGTTAGTTTTGTTAGGGTTTGATCCCTAGTATCTACTATGTTCTGAGATTGATGTTGCTATGACTTTTCTATGCTTAATGCTTGTCACTAGGGCCCGAGTGGCCATGATTTCAAATCTGACCCTATTATGTTTTCATCAATATATGAGAGTTCTTGATCATATCTTGCAAGTCTATAGTCACCTATTATGTGTTACGATCCGTTAACCCCGAAGTGACAATAATCGGGATACTTACCAGTGATGACCGTAGTTTGAGGAGTTCATGTATTCACTATGTGTTAATGCTTTGTTCCGACACTCTATTAAAAGGAGGCCTTAATATCCCTTAGTTTCCGTAAGGACCCCGCTGCCACGGGAGGGTAGGACAAAAGATGTCATGCAAGTTCTTTTCCATAAGCACGTATGACTATATTCGGAATAGATACCTACATACATTGATGAATGGAGCTAGTTCTGTGTCACCCTAGGTTATGACCGTTACATGATGAACCGCATCCGCATAATTCTCCATCACGATCCATTGCCTACGAGCTTTCATATATTGTTCTTCGCTTATTTACTTTCCCCGTTGCTATTGCTATCATCACTACAAAATACAAACACTTTCTATACTGTTACCTTTTGCTACCGTTACCACTACTATCATATTACTTTGCTACTAAATACTTTGCTGCAGATACTAAGTTTCCAGGTGTGGTTGAATTGACAACTCAGCTGCTAATACTTGAGAGTAATTCTTTGGCTCCCCTTGTGTCGAATCAATAAGTTTGGGTTGAATACTTCACCCTAGAAAACTGTTGTCGATCCCCTATACTTGTGGGTTATCTAGACTATTTTCTGGCGTCGTTGTCGGGGAAGCATAGCTCTATTCTTTGAGTCACTTGGGATTTATATCTGCTTATCATTATGAAGAACTTGAAAGATCCGAGAACTAAGATTTATCCCTCAACTACGAGGGGAGGTAAGGAACTGCCATCTAGCTCTGCACTTGATTCACCTTCTGTTTAAGTAAGCTTGCGACACCTAAACTGCTTCTGCTATTTGTTCTGATATGTCGCATGTTATTGATGATGCCACTTCTGCTATACATGATACTTATGATGAAACTACTTCTATGCTTGATACTACTGTGCCACTTTGGTGAAATTTCTTGATGAACAACTTGCTAGGGCTAGAGAGATTGAAAATATTGAATCTGATAATACTGATGAAATTGATGATGAAGATTGCCTGTTATTCCTAAGGGTTATGTTTTTGATAAAGAAGCTTCTTTAGCTATTTTAGCTTGCAAAGATAGATACAAACTCAAGAGGTTATTAGCTAAATGGAACAAACAATCTCTAAATGCTAGAATGAAACCTGATCCTGCTTTTGCTACTTCACATATGTGTTACTGATAAGGATTATGAATTCTCTGTTGATCCTGATATAATTACTTTGGTTGGAATTTGATCCTTTTTTTCCATGGCTATAAATCGAAACTGTTGTGGCACATCTTACTAAATTAAATGATATAGCCACTGTTCACTAAAGATGAGAGAACTCGCTACTTTTATATCCTTAAAATATTTCGTTCTCATTAAAGGGTGATGCTAAGATATGGTTTAATTCTCTTGATCCTGGTTGTGTGCGTAGTCCCCAGGATATGATTTATTACTTCTCTGCTAAATAATTTCCCTGCTCATAAGAAACAAGCTTGCTTTAAGGGACATATATATAATTTTGTGCAAATTGAAGAAGAGAGTCTCCCACAAAGCTTGGGGGAGGCTTCTCCAATTACTTAATGCTTTTCCTGATCATCCTCTTAAGAAAAATGAAATACTTGATATCTTTTATAATGGACTAACCAATGCCTCCAGAGATTACCTGGATAGTTGTGCTGGTTCTGTTTTCAGGGAAAGAACACCGGATGAAGCTGAAATTCTATTGAATAATATGTTGACAAATGAAAATAATTGGACACCTACGGAGCCAATTCTTGAGCCTATTCCTAAACCAACTCCGGAGAAGAGAGGTATTCTATTTATCAGTCCTGAAGATATGCAAGAGGCAAAGAAATCTATGACAGAAAAAGGTATTAAAGACGAAGATGTTAAGAATTTAACTCCTATTGAAGAAATACACGGTCTTAATTTACCGGCTGTTGCAGAAACATATGATCCTAATCCTTTACCTATTGGAGAAACTCATGGTCTTGATAACCCGACACAGGTAGTAAGGGTAAATTCTCTCTATAGATATGATAAAGCTGAAATCCCGTTTGCTAAGTTTGCTAGCCCATGCTTAGATGAGTTTGATAGATTTATGGCTAAGCAAGAAGATTTTAATTCTTATTTTGGTAGGCAATTGAAATACAATTCAAATATGCTTGAACACTTGGGTGATTATATGGCTAATGTTAAAGGTGAACTTAAACTTATTAGTAAACATGCTTCTATGGTTACCACTCAAGTAGAACAAGTACTTAAAGCTCAAAATGATTTGCTCAATGAATTGAATAGTAAGGATAATGATAATGTTGTTAGAGTGGCTACTAGAATACCCAAATGATATTTCTATTTGCGATGCTGAAACACAATCTGGTAATGAACCTGAAAGTAGTAATAATGTTAATGATAATGTTCATGATGATGCTCAACCTAGTAATGATAATGATATAGAAATTGAACCTGCTGTTGATCTTGATAACCCACAATCAAAGAATCAACGTTATGATAAGAAAGACTTTGTTGCTAGGAAACATGATAAATAAAGAGAACCATGGGTTCAAAAACCCATGCATTTTCCTCCCAAACCATCCAAGAAAAAGGATGATGAGGATTTTGAGCGCTTTGCTGAAATGATTAGACCTATCTTTTTGCGTATGCGATTAACTGATATGCTTAAAATGAATCTGTATGCTAAGTATATGAAAGAAATTGTTACAAATAAAATAAAGATACCGGAAGCTGAAATTTCCACCATGCTTGCTAATTATACTTTTAAGGGTGGAATACCAAAGAAACTTGGAGATCCATGAGTACCTACTATACCATGCTCCATTAAAAGAAACTATGTTAAAACTGCTTTATGTGATCTTGGAGCCGGTGTTAGTGTTATGCCTCTCTCTTTATATCGTAGACTTGATTTGAATAAGTTGACACCTACTGAAATATCTTTGCAAATGGTTGATAAATCAACTGCTATACCTGTTGGTATTTGTGAGGATGTGCCTGTTGTAGTTGCAAACATTACTATTTTAACGGACTTTGTTATTCTTGATATTCCAGAGGACGATAGTATGTCGATTATTCTTGAAAGACCCTTTTTGAATACTGCAGGGGCTATTATTGATTGCACTAAAGGCAATGTCACTTTTCATGTTAATGGTAATGAGCACATGGTACACTTTCTGAGGAAACAACCTCAAGTTCATAGTATCAACTCTATTGGAAAGAT
Organism: Triticum urartu; assembly: GCF_003073215.2. Classification (NCBI taxonomy): domain Eukaryota; kingdom Viridiplantae; phylum Streptophyta; class Magnoliopsida; order Poales; family Poaceae; genus Triticum; species Triticum urartu. Next base: position 617,355,771 of record NC_053025.1, read on the forward strand.
TCCATCGATTATATTTGGAGGTTTTGAATTTCCCATTCCTACTGTCAAGAAGAAATATGATATTCTTATTATTGGGGTTGTGCATATCCCCATTGAGGTAACATAGTGTTATTCGAAATTTCTCCGGTTCCATGTTATTCGGAATGAGTTCTTTAACAAGACTTGATCAACCTTGTTAGTGGATTCCTTTTGATGATCATGAGATGGATGAAACTAGAAGGCACAACCTGTTGTACCCCACTTTTACTTTCTGTTATTTATATTAAATAAAATAAAAATAAATATTTTTTTGTCTGTTATCTGATTATCCATGCAATATAAAAATACCCCGAAAATAAAAGTTCTCCAAATGCCCTGAAATTTAAATATGATTTTTTTCTAGAATAGTTGAGAATATTTGGCACTGAGAACACAGCAGGGGGGTCAACCACCTACCCATGAGGGTGGAGGGCGTGCCCTACCCCGCTGGGCGCGCCCCCCTGCCTCGTGGGCCCACGGTGGCCCTCCTCCACTTATTCATGCACCCACACACTTCTTCTTCCTCCCACAAACACGAATATCCCTCTCAAGCACGAGTTCTAGCTCATCTTGCTGTCATTTTCGATCTCCTTGCTCAAAGCACTTCTCACAAAACTGCTTGGGGAGGTTGTTCCTTGGTATGTGACTCCTCCATTGGTCCAATTAGTTTTTGTTCTAGTGCTTTATTCATTACAAATTTTTGCTGCTTAGGTGACCCTGTTCTTGAGCTTGCATGTTAAATTTATATGGTCAAAAGTAGTTTTGATGCATGATATAGGCCCTAGGCACTTGTAAGAGTAGTTGCTATCAATATTATTGAGTTTGGTTTACTTTTATTTTGAAGTTACTAAAAAAATTCAGAATTTTTCAGAAAATGATGAGGAGACTTTTGAGGGGCTCATCGAGCCAAAGCTCGAAGGAAAAAGCACCTGAGCCTAAGTATAATCTGCCTCGCACCGCGGAGGTTCGGGCGTGTGAATGGCCTTCCGATGATTTCTAGATAGCAGCCGGGATTTATGAAGATTTTCATGAATTGGTTAAGAATGCAGGCCTCACCGCTTTCCTCCACGACCAATGCGATCAGTATCTCTTACTCACAAATATCTTTGTGCAAAACTTTCATTTCCATTCTAGGAGCTCACCACCTACGGTGGAGTTTTATTTATATGATGAGCATAAGGAGATGTCACTTTATGATTTTTGTCGGGTTTGTTCAGTCCCTTTTGAGGGCAAGACAGAAGAACCACATCGCGATGATGTGGAGGGTTTTATTGATACTATCACTGTAGGGGAAACAAGGAAGGTTTCCGATGCACGAATCACTAGCATACATTTTCCTGTTTTACATTATTTTGCATTATTTGCTAGCCGTTGTTTAATTGGTCGCGGAAACTGTGGAAACCTTAGTATCCCTGATATTATTATTTTGCTCCACGGTTTATACGGTGATAACAATGTTAGTATGGGCGGCATTATTGCTAAACGGTTAAGTCTGAACTGTACCAAGGGCCCCATCTTTTGGAGGCATCTATGCTTCACGCCTAGCTGCACATTTTAACATACCTATTAGGCATTATGAGAAGGAACTAAAAGTGCTGCCTCGTGTTTATCTAGATTATAAAAGTATGGTGGCACATGATTTTATTGCTAAGAATAGGGAAGGAGAGCTTAAATACCAATTGTTCTATAATAAACATCATCCTGAGACTATTACCCTGCCTGCTCCTTCTTTGTTTGATTTATCTGCAGGCCAGTACCTTGTTCCGTTAAAGGCTATTCACGCCTACCGAAACCCTGCACCAGCCATGGAGCCAGAGCCGGAACCACAAGTTGATCCTTCACGACAGTCTAATTGTCAGTGGGATCCAGAGATAATTGTCAGCCAGTGGCAATCGGAGTCTTCCTCTTCTTCATCTCAGTACGACCACAACTACTATTATGGATATCCGTCAGGCCAACCGTGGCCATAGACCAACTTAGGCCAAAAGCCTAAGCTTGGGGGAGTACGTATTTCTCACCGACATTACATTCATGTTCACACACTCATTGCCAGATGTAGGTGCTCATAGTTTTTCATTGTATCATCCATGCTAGTTTAATTTCCTTTTTATGCCTTCTTCTTGTGTGTTTGATAAACCTTAAGAAAAACCAAAAAAAATTAGTTGTAGTTTTTAATTAGTTTACTTTCCATGCCTGTAGTAGTAATTAAAAAGAAAACCCAAAAAGATTTCTTGTTCTTCTTTTGCTTGTTGGGAGCTTTCTTGTGTAAATAGTTTTATTTCTTTTCTTTTCTTTCGGGGTCGATAGGAGAATACCATGATTAAATTGTTGAAGTGGCTTTTATATGCATAATTGTTGATGTGACAAAAGAGCCCATATTGCCTTGTCTTCTCCTGTTTATTGAAATGCTTGCAGATTCCAGTTTAGTCCAATGCACATGCACAATTATTATTATTCACATCGTTCGGTCGTGCAAGTGAAAGGCAATAATGATGATTATATGATGAACTTATTGAGATGAGAAAAGCTGGTATGAACTCAACCTCTTTTGTTTTTGTAAATATGATTAGTTCATCGTTCCTGATTCAGCCTATTATGAGTAAACATGTTTGCAATGACAACTAGAGATCATAGTTTCTTGTGCCATGCTTGATTAGCTATGAGTTATAATGGTTTACCTTGCGTGCCAACATGCTATTAAAATGGTTGTGATGTGGTATGATAGGGTGGTATCCTCTAAATGATTTAAGTGACTTGACTTGGCGCATGTTCACGCATGTAGTTGAAACAAAATCAACATAGCCTTCACGATATTTATGTTCATGGTGGATTATATCCTACTCATGCTTGCATTCGGTGTTGATTAATTTTAATGCATGTTCATGACTGTTGTCGCTCTCTAGCTGGTCGCTTCCCAGTCTTTTGCTAGCCTTCACCTGTACTAAGCGGGAATACTGCTTGTGCATCCAACCCCTTAAACCCCAAAATTATTCCACATGAGTCCACTATACCTACCTATATACGGTATCTACCTGCCGTTCCAAGTAAATTTGTATGTGCCAAACTCTAAACCTTCAAATAAATATCATGTTTTGTATGCTCGAATAGCTCATGTATCAACTAGGGTTGTCTGTATCTTCCATGTTAGGCGGGATATTCTCAAGAGGAGTGGACTCCGCTCCTCACTCACGAGATAAATGGCTGGTCACCGAGATGCCCAGTCCCATGCTTTATGCAAACTAAATCAAAATAATTGCAAACAAAACTCCCCCTAGGACTCTTGTTAGTTAGAGGCACTCGTTGTTTTGAGCAAGCCATGAATTGATGCTTGTTGGTGGAAGGGGGAGTATAAACTTTACCATTCTGTTTGGGAACCACCTATAATGTGTGTAGCATGGAAGATATTGTCATCTCTTGCTTGTTATGTTGACAATGAAAGTATACCGCTCAAAATATTATTCACCTCTATTTCAAAACCGAGCTCTAGCACCTCTACAAATCCCTGCTTCCCTTTGCGAAGGGCCTATCTATTTACTCTTATGCTGAGTCCTTATCCTCTTATTAAAAAGCACCATTTGGAGAGCACCGTTGTCATTTGCATTCATTACTGTTAGTTTACATTGAGTATGACTTGACTGGATCTCTTTTACCATGAATTACAATGTCTAGTCAGTCCTTGATCATTAAAGGTTCTCTGCATTTATGTTTTGCGGTCTCAGAAAGGGCTAGTGAGATACCATCTTGTTATATCATATTATGATTGTTTTGAGAAAGTGTTGTCATCCAAGATTTATTATTATTGCTCGCTAGTTGATTATGTTATTGATATGAGTAAACTTGAGACCTAAGCGTTATTGTGAATGTGGTTAGTTATAATCTTTGCTGAAAACTTGAATGTTGGCTTTACATATTTACAACAACAAGAGCAAACAGAGTTTGTAAAAGTTTTTCTTTATCACTTTCAATTTATCAACTGAATTTCTTGAGGACAAGCAAAGGTTTTAGCTTGGGGGAGTTGATACGTCTCCGTCGTATCTACTTTTCCAAACACTTTTGCCCTTGTTTTGGACTCTAACTTGCATGATTTGAATGGAACTAACCCGGACTGACGTTGTTTTCAGCAAAATTACCATGGTGTTATTTATGTGCAGAAACAAACGTTCTCGGAATGACCTGATGTTGGAAATATGCCCTAGAGGCAATAATAAATTGGTTATTATTATATTTCCTTGTTCATGATAATCGTTTATTATCCATGCTAGAATTGTATTGATAGGAAACTCAGATACATGTGTGGATACATAGACAACACCATGTCCCTAGTAAGCCTCTAGTTGACTAGCTCGTTGACCAATAGATGGTTACAGTTTCCTAACCATGGACATTGGATGTCATTGATAACGGGATCACATCATTAGGAGAATGATGTGATGGACAAGACCCAATCCTAAGCCTAGCACAAGATCATGTAGTTCGTATGCTAAAGCTTTTCTAATGTCAAGTATCATTTCCTTAGACCATGAGATTGTGCAACTCCCGGATACCGTAGGAGTGCTTTGGGTGTGCCAAACGTCACAACGTAACTGGGTGGCTATAAAGGTACACTACAGGTATCTCCGAAAGTGTCTGTTGGGTTGGCACGAATCGAGACTGGGATTTGTCACTCCGTGTAAATGAAGAGGTATCTCTGGGCCCACTCGGTAGGACATCATCATAATGTGCACAATGTGACCAAGGAGTTGATCACGGGATGATGTGTTACGGAACGAGTAAAGAGACTTGCCGGTAACGAGATTGAACAAGGTATCGGGATACCGACGATCGAATCTCGGGCAAGTATCGTACCACTAGACAAAGGGAATTGTATACGGGATTGATTAAGTCCTTGACATCGTGGTTCATCCGATGAGATCATCGTGGAGCATGTGGGAGCCAACATGGGTATCCAGATCCCGCTGTTGGTTATTGACCGGAGAGGTGTCTCGGTCATGTCTGCATGTTTCCCGAACCCGTAGGGTCTACACACTTAAGGTACGATGACGCTAGGGTTATAGGGAAAGTATGCACGCGGTTACCAAATGTTGTTTGGAGTCCCGGATGAGATCCTGGATGTCACGAGGAGTTCCGGAATGGTCCGGAGGTAAAGATTGATATATAGGAAGTATGGTTTTGGCCACCGGAAGTGTTCCGGGCATCACCGGTAGTGTACCGGGACCACCGGAGGGGTCCGGGGGTCCACCAGGTGGGGCCACCAGCCCCGGAGGCCTACATGGGCCAATAGTGGGAAGGGACCAGCCCCTAGGTGGGCTGGGGCGCCTCCCACCAAGGCCCAAGGCGCCTCCAAGAGGGGAAGGGGGCAAACCCTAGGGCAGATGGGCCCTAAGGCCCACCCCAGGTGCGCCTCCCCCTCTCCCCCTTGTGGCCGCCACCCCTAGGGAGGGAACCCTAGGTGGGGGCGCAGCCCCTCCCCTTCCCCTATATATACTTGAGGTTTGGGGCTGCCCAACACATGTGATTTGCTCTCCCTGTTGGCGCAGCCCTACCCCTCTCCCTCCTCGTCTCTCGTAGTGCTTGGCGAAGCCCTGCTGGAGTCCCGCGCTCCTCCACCACCACCATGCCGTCGTGCTGCTGCTGGATGGAGTCTTCCCCAACCTCTCCTTCTCCCCTTGCTGGATCAAGGCGTAGGAGACGTCACCGGGCTGTACGTGTGTTGAACACGGAGGTGCCGTCCGTTCGGCACTAGGATCATCGGTGATTTGGATCATGACGAGTACGACTCCATCAACCCCGTTCACTTGAACGCTTCCACTTAGCGATCTACAAGGGTATGTAGATGCACTCTCCTTCCCCTCGTTGTTAGATTACTCCATAGATTGATCTTGGTGATGCGTAGAAAATTTTGAATTTCTGCTACGTAACCCAACAGTGGCATCATGAGCTAGGTCTATGCGTAGTTACTATGCACGAGTAGAACACAAAGTAGTTGTGGGCGTCGATATTGTCAATTATCTTGCCGTTACTAGTCTTATCTTGATTCGGCGGCATCGTGGGATGAAGCAGCCCGGACCAACCTTACACGTACGCTTACGTGAGACCGGTTCCACCGACTGACATGCACTAGTTGCATAAGGTGGCTGGCGGGTGTCTGTCTCTCCCACTTTAGTTGGATCGGATTCGATGAACAGGGTCCTTATGAAGGGTAAATAGAAATTGGAAATTCACGTTTTGGTTTTGGCGTAGGTAAGAAATGTTCTTGCTAGAAACCTATAGCAGCCACGTAAAAACTTGCAACAACAATTAGAGGACGTCTAACTTGTTTTTGCAGCAAGTGTTTTGTGATGTGATATGGCCAAAGGATGTGATGAATGATATATATGTGATGTATGAGATCATGTTCTTGTAATAGGAATCACGACTTGCATGTCGATGAGTATGACAACCGGCAGGAGCCATAGGAGTTGTCTTTATTTTTTGTATGACCTGCGTGTCATTGAGAAACGCCATGTAAATTACTTTACTTTATTGCTAAACGTGTTAGCCATAGTAGTAGAAGTAATAGTTGGCGAGCAACTTCATGGAGACACGATGATGGAGATCATGATGATGGAGATCATGGTGTCATGCCAGTGACAAGATGATCATGGAGCCCCAAGATGGAGATCAAAGGAGCTATATGATATTGGCCATATCATGTCACTATTATTTGATTGCATGTGATGTTTATCATGTTTTTGCATCTTGTTTACTTAGAACGACGGTCGTAAATAAGATGATCCCTCATAATAATTTCAAGAAAGTGTTCCCCCTAACTGTGCACCGTTGCGACAGTTCGTTGTTTCGAAGCACCACGTGATGATCGGGTGTGATAGATTCCAACGTTCACATACAACGGGTGTAAGACAGATTTACACATGCAAACACTTAGGTTGACTTGACGAGCCTAGCATGTACAGACATGGCCTCGGAACATAGAAGACCGAAAGGTCGAACATGAGTCGTATAGAAGATACGATCAACATGAAGATGTTCACCGATGTTGACTAGTCTGTCTCACGTGATGATCGGACATGGCCTAGTTGACTCGGATCATGTAATCACTTAGATGACTAGAGGGATGTCTATCTGAGTGGGAGTTCATAAGATGAACTTAATTATCCTGAACATAGTCAAAAGGTCTTCGCAAATTATGTCGTGGCTCACGCTTCAGTTCTACTGTTTAGATATGTTCCTGGAGAAAATTTAGTTAAAAGTTGATAGTAGCAATTATGCGGAATAGGTCCGTAAACTAAGGATTGTCCTCATTGCTTCATAGAAGGCTTGTGTCCTTAATGCACCGCTCAGTGTGCTGAACCTCGAATGTCGTCTGTGGATGTTGCGAACATCTGACATACACATTTTGATAACTACGTGATAGTTCAGTTAAACGGTTTAGAGTTGAGGCACCGAAGACGTTTTGAAACGTCGCGAAACATATGAGATGTTTCGAGGGCTGAAATTGGGATTTCAGGCTCGTGCCCACGTCAAGAGGTATAAGACCTCCGACGATTTTCTTAGCCTGCAAACTAAGGAAGAAAAGCTCAATTGTTGAGCTTGTGCTCAGATTGTCTGAGTACAACAATCATTTGAATCGAGTGGGAGTTGATCTTCTAGATGAGATAGTGATGTTTCTCCGAACTCACTACCACCAAGCTGCTAGAGCTTCGTGATGAACTACAATATATCAGGGACATATATGATGATCCTTGAGATATTCGCGATGTTTGACACCACAAAATTAGAAATCAAGAAGGAGCATCAATTGTTGATGGTTGGTGAAACCACTAGTTTCAAGAAGGGCAAGGGCAAGAAGGGATACTTCATGAAATGGCAAATCAGCTGCTGCTCTAGTGAAGAAACCCAAGGTTGAACCCAAACCCGAGGCTAAGTGCTTCTGTAATAAGGGGAACAGCCACTGGAGCAGAATTACCCTAGATACTTGGTAGATGAGAAGGCTGGCAAGGTCGATAGAAGTATAATGGATATACATTGTGTTAATGTGTACTTTACTAGTACTCCTAGTAGCACCATGGTATTAGATACCGGTTCGGTTGCTAAGTGTTAGTAAACTCGAAATAAAAGGCTGCGGAGTAAACGGAGACTAGCTAAAGGTGAGCTGGCGATATGTGTTGGAAGTTCTTCCCAAGCTTGATGTGATCAAGCATCGCACGCTCCCTCTACCATCGAGATTGGTGTTTGCGCTGAGCATAGACATGATTGGATTATGTCTATCGCAATACGGTTATTCATTTAAGGAGAATAATGGTTACTCTGTTTATTTGAATAATACCTTCAATGGTCTTTCACCTAAAATGAATGGTTTATTGAATCTCGATCGTAGTGATACACATGTTCATGCCAAAAGATATAAGATAGTAATGATAGTACCACCTACTTGTGGCACTTCCACGTAAGTCATATCGGTATAAAACGCATGAAGAAGCTCCATGTTGATGGATCTTTGGGCTCACTCGTTTTTGAAAAGTTTGAGACATGCGAACCATGTCTATTGGTGTATATGCATGAAGAAACTCCATGCAAATGGACCGTTTGGACTCACCTGAGTTTGAATCACTTGAGACATGCAAATCATACCACATGGGCAAGATGACTGAAAGCCTCGTTTTCAGTAAAATGGAACTAGAAAGCAACTTGTTGGAAGTAATACATTTTGATGTGTGCAGTCCAATGAGTGCTGAGGCGTGTAGTGGATATCGTTATGTTCTTACTTCACAGATGATTTGAGTAGATGTTGAGTATATTTACTTGATGAATCACGAGTCTGAATTATTGAAAGGTTCAAGTAATTTCAGGGTGAAGGTGAGAGATCGTCGTGACAAGAGGATAAAATATCTATGATATGATCAGAGATGAATATCTGAATTACGAGTTTGGCACAGAATTAAGACATTGTGGAAATTGTTTCACAACTAATACAGCCTGAAACACCATAGTATGATGGTGTGTCCGAACAACATAACAGCACCCTATTGGATATGATGCATACCATGATGTCTCTTATCGAATTACCACGATAGTTTATGGGTTAGGCATTAGAGACAACCACATTCACTTTAAATAGGGCACCACATAATCCCGATGAGATGACACCGTATGAACTATGGTTTAAAGAAACCTAAGCTGTCATTTGTTAAAAGGTTTGGGGCTGCGACGCTTATGTGAAAAGTTTCAGGTTGACAAGCTTGAACCCAAAGCGGATAAATGCATCTTCATAGGACACCCAAAACAGTTGGGTGTACCTCCTGTCTCAGATCCGAAAGCAATAAGGGATTGTTTCTAGAATCGGGTCCTTTCCCGAGGAAAAGTTTCTCTCAAAAGAATTGAGTGGGAGGATGGTGGAGACTTGATGAGGTTATTGAACCGTCTCTTCAACTAGTGTGTGGCAGGGCACAGGGAGCTGTTCCTGCGGCACCTACACCAATTGAAGTGGAAGCATATGATAGTGATCATGAAACTTCAGATCAAGTCACTACCAAACCTCGTGGATGACAAGGATGCGTACTACTTCAGAATGGTACATAATCCTGTCTTGGAAGTCATGTTGCTAGACAACAATGAACCTACGAGCTATGGAGAAGCGATGGTGGGCCTGGATTCCAAAATGGCTCGAGGCCATATAATCCGAGAGAGGATCCATATATGAAAACAAAGTGTAGACTTTGGAAGAACTACTTGATGGTCGTAAGGCTGTTAGGTACATATGGATTTTAAAAGGAAGACGGACAATGATGGTAAGTATCACCATTAAGAAAGCTCGACTTGTCGTTAAGATGTTTTCCGACAAGTTCAAGGAGTTGACTACGATGAGACTTTCTCACTCGTAGCGATGCTAAGAGTCTGTTGGAATTATGTTAGCGATTACTACATTATTTATGAAATCTTGTAGATAGGATGTCAAAATTGTTTCCTTGACGATTTTCTTGAGGAAAGGTTGTATGTGATACAACCGGAAGGTTTTGTCAATCCTGAAAGATGTTAATAAGTATGCAAAGCTCCAGCAATCCTTCTAAGGACTGGAGTAAGCATCTCGGAGTTGGAATGTATGCTTTGATGAGATGATCAAAGTTTTTGGGTGTATACAAAGTTTATGAGAAACTTGTATTTCCAAAGAAGTGAGTGGGAGCACTATAGAATTTCTGATGAGTATATGTTGTTGCATATTGTTGATCAGAAATGACGTAGAATTTCTGGAAAGCATATAGGGTTATTTGGAAAGTGTTTTTCATTGGAAATCCTGGATTAAGCTACTTGAACATTGAGCATCAAGATCTATAAGGATAGATCAAAACGCTTAATGGTACTTTCAAATGAGCACATACCTTGACATGATCTTGAAGGTGTTCAAGATGGATCAGTCAAAGAAGGAGTTCTTGCCTGAGTTGTAAGGTATGAAGTTAAGACTTAAAGCTCGACCACGGCAGAAGAAAGAGGAAGGACGAAGGTCGTCCCCTATGCTTTTGTCATAGGCTCCATACGGTATGCCATGCTGAGTACCACACCTGATGTGTGCCTTGCCACATATAGTGCAAGAGGGTACAAAGGTGATCTAGGAGTAGATCACCAGATAGCGGTCTAAATTATCCTTAGAGGAATAAGGATATGTTTCTCGGTTATGGAGGTGATAAAGAGTTCGACGTAAAGAGTTACGTCGATGCAAGCTTAACACCTATCCGGATAGCTCTGAGTAGAGATACCGGATACGTATAATGGAGCAACAATTTAGAATAGCTCCAAGTAGAACAATTATTTGAAATGGCACCAAATGTAGCGTAGTAGTTGCATCTACAAGATGACATAGAAATTTGCGAAGTACATACGGATCTGAATGCTGCAGACCCGTTGACTGAAACCTCTCTCACAAGCATAACATGATCAAACCAGAACTCTTTGGGTGTTAGTCACATGGGGATGTGACCTTGAGTGTTAATCACATATCGATGTGAACTGGATTATTGACTCTAGTGCAAGTGGGAGACTGTTGGAAATATGCCCTAGAGGCAATAATAAATTGGTTATTATTATATTTCCTTGTTCATGATAATCGTTTATTATCCATGCTAGAATTGTATTGATAGGAAACTCAGATGCATGTGTGGATACATAGACAACACCATGTCCCAAGTAAGCCTCTAGTTGACTAGCTCGTTGATCAATAGATGGTTACGGTTTCCTGACCATGGACATTGGATGTCGTTGATAACGGGATCACATCATTAGGAGAATGATGTGATGGACAAGACCCAATCCTAAGCCTAGCACAAGATCATGTAGTTCATATGTTAAAGCTTTTCTAATGTCAAGTATCATTTCCTTAGACCATGAGATTGTGCAACTCCCGGATACCGTAGGAGTGCTTTGGGTGTGCAAAACGTCACAACGTAACTGGGTGGCTATAAAGGTACACTACAGGTATCTCCGAAAGTGTCTGTTGGGTTGGCACGAATCGAGACTGGGATTTGTCACTCCGTGTAAACGGAGAGGTATCTCTGGGCCCACTCGGTAGGACATCATCATAATGTGCACAATGTGACCAAGGAGTTGATCACGGGATGATGTGTTACGGAACGAGTAAAGAGACTTGCCGGTAACGAGATTGAACAAGGTATCGGGATACCGACAATCGAATCTCGGGCAAGTATCGTACCACTAGACAAAGGGAATTGTATACGGGATTGATTAAGTCCTTGACAGCGTGGTTCATCTGATGAGATCATCGTGGAGCATGTGGGAGCCAACATGGGTATCCAGATCCCGCTGTTGGTTATTGACCGGAGAGGTGTCTCGGTCATGTCTACATGTTTCCCGAACCCGTAGGGTCTACACACTTAAGGTACGATGACGCTAGGGTTATAGGGAAAGTATGCACGCGGTTACCAAATGTTGTTCGGAGTCCCGGATGAGATCCCGGATGTCACGAGGAGTTCCGGAATGTTCCAGAGGTAAAGATTGATATATAGGAAGTATGGTTTTGGCCACCGGAAGAGTTCCGGGCATCACCGGTAGTGTACCGGGACCACCGGAGGGGTCCGGGGGTCCACCAGGTGGGGCCACCAGCCCCAGAGGCCTACATGGGCCAATAGTGGGAAGGGACCAGCCCCTAGGTGGGCTGGGGCGCCTCCCACCAAGGCCCAAGGCGCCTCCAAGAGGGGAAGGGGGCAAACCCTAGGGCAGATGGGCCCTAAGGCCCACCCCAGGTGCGCCTCCCCCTCTCCCCCTTGTGGCTGCCACCCAGATGGGATCTGGGGGCTGCCGCCACCCCTAGGGAGGGAACCCTAGGTGGGGGCGCAGCCCCTCCCCTTCCCCTATATATACTTGAGGTTTGGGGCTGCCCAACACATGTGATTTGCTCTCCCTGTTGGCGCAGCCCTACCCCTCTCCCTCCTCGTCTCTCGTAGTGCTTGGCGAAGCCCTGCTGGAGTCCCGCGCTCCTCCACCACCACCACGCCGTCGTGCTGCTGCTGGATGGAGTCTTCCCCAACCTCTCCTTCTCCCTTTGCTGGATCAAGGCATAGGAGACGTCACCGGGCTGTACGTGTGTTGAACACGGAGGTGCCGTCCGTTCGGCACTAGGATCATCGATGATTTGGATCACGACGAGTACGACTCCATCAACCCCGTTCACTTGAACGCTTCCGCTTAGCGATCTACAAGGGTATGTAGATGCACTCTCCATCCCCTCGTTGCTAGATTACTCCATAGATTGATCTTGGTGATGCGTAGAAAATTTTGAATTTCTGCTACGTTCCCCAACACCTGAAACTTCACGGAGCAACTTTCTGGAAAATATGAAAAATACCTGCAAAAGATGACGGCCAGGGGGCCCACCACCTGTCCACGAGGGTGGGGGCGCGCCTGCCCCCCTAGGGCGCGCCCCCTACCTTGTGGGCCCCCTGGTGCTTCTCCGACTCCAACTCCAACTCCATATATTGTGTTTTGGGGAGAAAAAAATCAGAGAGAAGAATTCATCGTGTTTTACGATACGGAGCCGCCGCCAAGCCCTAAAACCTCTCGGCAGGGCTGATCTGGAGTCCGTTCGGGGCTCCGGAGAGGGGAATTCGTCGCCATCGTCATCATCAACCATCCTCCATCACCAATTTCATGATGCTCACCGCCGTGCGTGAGTAATTCCATCGTAGGCTTGCTGGACGGTGATGGGTTGGATGGGATCTATCATGTAATCGAGTTAGTTTTGTTAGGGTTTGATCCCTAGTATCCACTATGTTCTGAGATTGATGTTGCTATGACTTTGCTATGCTTAATGCTTGTCACTAGGGCCCGAGTGCCATGATTTCAGATCTGAACCTATTATGTTTTCATTAATATATGAGTGTTCTTGATCCTATCTTGCAAGTCTATAGTCACCTATTATGTGTTATGATCCGTTAACCCCGAAGTGACAATAATCGGGATACTTACCGGTGATGACCGTAGTTTGAGGAGCTCATGTATTCACTATGTGTTAATGCTTTGTTCTGGTACTCTATTAAAAGGAGGCCTTAATATCCCTTAGTTTCCGTAAGGACCCCGCTGCCACGAGAGGGTAGGACAAGAGATGTCATGCAAGTTCTTTTCCATAAGCACGTATGACTATGTTCGGAATACATGCCTACATTATATCAATGAACTGGAGCTAGTTCTGTGTCACCCTAGGTTATGACTGTTACATGATGAACCGCATCCGGCATAATTCTCCATCACTGATCCATTGCCTACGAGCTTTCCATATATTGTTCTTCGCTTATTTACTTTTCCGTTGCTATTGCTATCATCACTACAAAATACCAAAAACATTACTTTTACTACTGTTACCTTTTGCTACCGTTATCACTACTATCATATTACTTTGCTACTAAATAATTTGCTGCAGATACTAAGTTTCTAGGTGTGGTTGAATTGACAACTCAGCTGCTAATACTTGAGAATATTCTTTGGCTCCCCTTGTGTCAAATCAATAAATTTGGGTTGAATACTCTACCCTCGAAAACTGTTGCGATCCCCTATACTTGTGGGTTATCAGGGGCTAGGTAGGAAAGTATTTGTCGGGACCTGATTTCCTTCGCTTGTTCTGCCCCGCTGATGGTTCATCAGATGGTTGAGTTAACCGGAGCAAAAAGGTACCTGGTTCCACAGGTAGCTTGAATGCGGCACGCTTTGACAGGTAATCGGCGATGTCATTCTCCGCTCGAGGGACGTGCTCCGCCTGGATACCGTCAAAGCGTTCCTGCAGCTCCCTCACCTCATCTACGTAGGCTTCCATCAATGGGCTCTGATAATCCTTGTTGACCTGCCTGACAACGAGCTGCGAGTTGCCCCTGACGATGAGCTTCTTAACCCCGAGGTCTGCCGCGATCTTGAGGTGTTCTCCGGTGGGTGCGACGAGTAGCACACCGGCACTGGCCGATGAGTCTCGGAGGTTTTGCCAGGGTGCCATGACCAAGGTTCTCACCAAGATGGCGCACTGGTACCCCGACCTCGACTTTGACGCCGCGCTAGAGAGCTTGTCGGAGGGGACCGACCTTGCGCCGCTCAGGGAGCGCATCAAGCCCATCATCAGCCGAGTCGGCGGAATTCAGAGGGTGGAGGGCCAGCGCCGGGATTAGGCACCCCGTTCTTTTTTATCGCCGCTGCAGGTTCACAACCAAGACAATTGCTATCTCTAGTTAGAACCGCAGCAACAATTTGATGTAACATAACTCTGCAGCACTTTTTAGTATCATGCATGCTATTTCCCTGTTCGATTTTCCCTTGTATGTCCACCCTATGCAACTAGGTAGGCTTGCCGGTGCGTAAACTCAGGGTGGCGTCGTGGGGACAGATCCCCATTGGCATGTCGGGTGTGCTTGCTGCCGGGCAAACCACCTTACCGCCCTTAGCGTGGCCGCCCGAACTGTCGAGTTTGACTCGAGTCAGACTCAGGAGCGTTGCCAGGTGCGGAAGGCTACCCCACCACTCTCGACGCGGCGGCTTTGAGCTGTTGAGCGGACTCAAAACAGAACAAAGGCGTTGCCAATCGCGGGGGCCCCCCTTGCGTGCAGGTTTCCCATACATAGGCCAGATCTCCGAGGACGATAACCTTAAGTGTAAGAGGAAATAATCCAAGGCTCTGGATGACTTAGCTTTTCTATCGCCGAGACGGCGTCGCTCCTCCAGTCGCCTTCTTCTCAGAAACCGAAAGTGATGAAGAACCGCTAGGCTAACTATCAGACCAGATTCTCGCAATTGCACCCCTACCTGGCGTGCCAAGGATGTCGGTGTGAAACGACACCTATGGTATCACAAGAATCCCTACTACGGTTGCCGGGGCGCAGGGTTGCGAGGAGAGCAGGGCTAGTAGACAGCACGAGGATCGTTTACCCAGGTTCGGGCCGCAAGGATGCGTAAAACCCTAGTCCTGCTTTGGTGTGTGTATTTCTGAGAGTTCTTGAGCTCTCGAACTAGCTGTGGTCAGCGTGTGGTTCCAAAGAGCCGAATCCCTCTCCTTGTTGCCTCGGGCCTCCTTTTATAGGAAAAAGGGGTTGCCACAGTGGCACACAGGAGGTGGAAAGGTCTACAGTGGCACGAGGTTATCCCTCGTATTACAGGACAAGGTGCATTTAATGCACCGCTTAGGTGTCCTCTTGCTTTATCGGGGACGGGGGAGAGGCCCGTCCCATCCGTCGCCGCTTCTCCTCACTTCGACATGTGCCTTCGCCAGGGATGTTTGCGGTGCCATGTAGGCAGGCAGGCAGCTGAGTTGGCGTGGTGGTGGAGCCTTCACGAAGATCTTCATGCTGCCACGCAGGCACTTGATGAGTTGGCCTGGGAGCAGCATGTTGCCACGCAGGTGCCCGCCCAGCTGGTTGGGCTGGCAGCTACATGTGAACGGCGGTGGGAGCTTGGTTGACGTGGGCTTGGCGGTGGCCTTGCCGGCGTCTTTGGCGAGGGCCTTGCCAGGTGGCCCGGCAAGGGGTCTCGCCATGGCGTGTTGTCGTCCCCGGAAAGGATCTTGCCGGGGGTCTGGTGGCCTTCCTTGGCAGGGATCCTGCCGAGGGTCGTCGTCTTCTAATCTGATCTTGAATATGTCTTCATAAAGATCTGTATGCTACCACAGGGGTGCCTTTCCGAGCCCTGGCCCTATGCTGATGACGGCACTGGGGGCCGTGGGCTCAAGGGTGGCTCGCCTTGTTGGCGTGGGGCGAGCTGTCTCGGCAAGAGTCTTGTCGGGGGAACCTGCTTCGTCCCTCTGCTCTTTATGGTCTTGGCCTTGGCGTTGCTTTGATTGTCTTGGGCTTCGATCTTACCTTGGCTCACCTCCCTCGTTCTTCTTGGTGTGGCCGTGGGCACGGCTCTGACTACCCGTGCACAGGAAAAGGGGTAGAAAGATGCGCCCCTATTTTTGTACACCGACAGTTCGCCACACACCAGCCAAATCCCTAGTCGTTCTTCTCTGTTCTTCCCATAAATTCACACTCGACTGAGGCAGCCTTCCCCTCAAGCCAAATCCCTAACCCTTGACAGTGGCAACGACCGCAGCAAGGACTGAAGAACGTGGCTCGCTGTGATGCAGCGTCCTTGTCGGGGGATAGTCAGCCCCTCCTCGTGGATGCATGGGCCATGGGCGGCGGCGGTGGCAATGTCGGTCCCGACGGCGGCCTGGGCGACGGTTGTACTGAAGAATGGTGGGTGACATCTGAGCTTCATTTCGGCCCCAAAAAAATCCGGAGGTGCTTTTCTATCATAATTTCTTGTGTCCTACAGTATGTGACTTTGAGCAGAACTCAACAATTTTTTGTAGAGTCGCAAATGGCCACCGAGTATGATTTTGATGGGTTTATTTCACCATTTGAGTTTTGCCCTGACTTTTTTGACATTGAGAAGAAGGAGAATTGCGGGCATTTTCGTAGCATCATCTGAGGTATGTAAAATAGTGGTAGTGAAAAGATTTAAACGACACTTGTTTTAGTCACAAAACTATGAAAGTAATCACATCACAAGATTGTGAGCACACAACAACAACTCCACTGTAGCAGAACACTATTTTCTGCAACTCTGAACATCACACCCAACACCGGTGTCAGTACACAATGACAAGCGGGCGGAAATACCACAAAACAACGCCTTTCATCTACCGACGCCTGATTATCAACCATACGCACCACAGAAAAACCACGTGCGGGCGAATATACCACCGACCAAACCGGATGAATACCCTAGTGATAAGAGATGCCAATACAGGGGGGACACTCCAATATAGAAGAAGGAAGGTGATTTCATACCGTAGTCCATCGGAAACTCACCAATGCCGCGAGGACGCGACTCCATCCAGCGTCGATCTCATCCCTGACGACCGTCGCACCGTCGACGACGAGAAACAGAAAGGCGAAAGAGCCGATAAGAAATGAAAACCGAAGTGACCGGTGCGTGCCTCTCATCCGACGGATAGGTTTCAGACTAATTTGTATCAGCTTGTTCCGGCAAAGTAAGTTTAGGGGCTTATTTGAGTCAATTTGCAAGTTTTTGTATGAAACTGTACCAGCGCTGCAAGTTTATGTATTAATAGTGTAATTAACTCAATGTTTTCAAATAAAAAACTACATATGCAAAAAGACATATACATTGGTTGTGCACAATGAATCTTGAGTTAAGGATTCGTTACCTCTCTTCACTGGCAGCCTACTACCTAGTGTTGTAGATTACATAATTTTTCTTCTTGTAGCTTACATAATTTTTCTTTTAAAATCGATCACATGTAGATTAGGTACAATATGATACGTGTCGCATGTTGCTTTTTTGAATGTGTTTCGCTTGCCGCACCAGAGGATCCAGATATGGCGCCTCTATCTAGTCGAGTCTAATATTAAACTAATATTTCAAATAAAATTGCTAAACATGAGTCTTTCCCTCTCACCTAACCGGCCCATCTAGCCCACCTAGCCCTTCCTATTCCTAACTATGCAGCCTCCGCTTCGATCTAGGTTAACACGAGAGCTATTTATCGCATTAAGCGATGCTACAAACTAGTCTCACGTCGAGGTTTCCTGCCGTCGTCATTTATAGGGCTGGCCCATTCTCACACAGAAAAATAGAAGAGAAAAAGGGAAGTACTAGGGATCCCTGGTCACGCACAACAAACAAAGGGCACTAGCCACCGCGCCACGGCAACAGTTCGTGATAATAGCAAGGGCGCGACCCACTTGAAGCATGACGTGCCGGTTTTCTCCTTTTTTCCTTTTTTTCTTCTCCATTCTTTTTTCATTTCTTTGATTTTGTTTCTTCATTTTTTATTCTCTATTTTTCATTGTCTGAACGCTTATTCAACATTTTTCAAATACTTGTTCTACATTTTAATCCTTATTCAACATTTTTTTAAACTTAGTCAACATTTTTTCTAATACCCGATCAACATTTTAATACGTATTCAACATTTTTTCAATTGTTTTTCAACATTTTCCAAATACTGATTCAATTTTTAATACTTATTTAATATATATTTTCAAATAGTTGTTCAACATTTTTAATAATTATTCAACATTTTTAAATACTTTTACAACATTTTTTTAAATACTAATTCAATATTTTTCAATACTTATTCAACATTTATTTAAAATTTGTTTTGAAGAGTGTTTTTAATACATATATATATAATACATATATATGTAGAATGTTTTAAAGCATACAGAAAAGTATAAAATAAATCAAGAAACAAGGAGAAAAAAGCAGGTCATGGCTCCCGCATGGCTGGGTCGGCCCATCTGGGCCTGCCAGACGCGAGCGCTTCCCTCTGTCTTGTGTCAAGCGAGAAAATAGGGCTACCCCTAGGTTAAACACTAATTTTAAAATTGAGAAAAATAGAATAATTTCCATGTCCTCCCACCCTCCGATCAAAATTTGTACTAAACATTTTTGTTTGTCACTAAGCATATGCCGATTTTAGTGATATTTTATGCATACTTTCTTAAAATACAATTTTCAACTACGAACAATATGATCATGCTCGTGTGTAAGGTACATATTGTCATATATTTCTAACAATCATTATATACATGATTTCTTGTGCAAACGCAATACTATAATTGTTGAATCTTCTACAATTTTCCAAAGCTAATTTGAGATGTTCAAGGAAATCCTTTGCTACAGTAAAAATAATTCCAACTCCAAGCAAAGTGTCACATTACTTAAAAGTTAATTTACCTCAGATTATTGTGTTCAGAGCGAGCATTTATATGTATACTTGCCCGGAATTTAGTAAGTATGTATAGAACTTGTAAATTGATACAGAATAATAAAGAGGGTTCTAGAGCATAATATTGTCGTGTTTAGATATAATTAACTCATGTTTCAAAATTTATGAAGTATCAGCACACGACCTTACCCATTTTTTCCATTCCGTTATCCAGCTAATTGCTTTGTGGGGATTGGCTTGGACTTAAATCGGAAGACATTCTTCATTGCTCACAAACACTCTCAGGTAGGTTCCATGCATCCAAACCGGCTACCCAATGGTGAAGTGCTCCATCGTCAAGCTACAACCCTAGGCCTAGAGCCATATGCATCAATTGGTGTCTTGGTTCTCCTACACTGCCCTGAAAAAGTACTGAATAGGGAAAGTAAGATGGAGACTGCGTCTCGCGACGCCCCTGGCGACAGGGCCGGCCCTGGGGCATGGGCAGAGGGGCGACGGCCCAGGGCCCAGGCCGAAGGAGCCAATTCCTGAGCCTATTCCTAAACCCACTCCGATGAAGAGGGGTATTCTATTTCTCAGTCCCGAAGATATGCAAGAGGCAAAGAAATCTATGAAAGAAAAAGGTATTAAAGCTGAATAAGTTAAGAATTTACCTCCTATTGAAGAAGTACATGGTCTTAATTTACCGCCTGTTGAAGAAACATATGATCTTAATCCTTTACCTATTGAAGAAACTCATGGTCTTGATAACCCGACACAGGTAGTAAAAGTAA
The DNA here is from genome assembly GCF_003073215.2 of Triticum urartu. Lineage (NCBI taxonomy): Eukaryota > Viridiplantae > Streptophyta > Magnoliopsida > Poales > Poaceae > Triticum > Triticum urartu. Next base: position 617,375,781 of record NC_053025.1, read on the forward strand.
ATTCTCTCTATAGATATGATAAAGCTGAAATCCCATTTACTAAGTTTGCTAGCCCATGCTTAGATGAGTTTGATAAATTTATGGTTAAGCAAGAAGATTTTAATGCTTATTTTGGTAGACAATTGAAATACAATTCAAATATGCTTGAACACTTGGGTGATTATATGGCTAATGTCAAAGGTGAACTTAAACTTCTTAGTAAACATGCTTCTATGGTTACCACTCAAGTAGAACAAATACTTAAAGCTCAAAACGATTTGCTCAATGAATTAAATAGCAAGAATAATGATAATCCTGTTAGAGTTATGACTAGAGGTGGCAAAATGACTCAGGAACCTTTGTATCCTGAAGGCCACCCTAAGAGAATTGAGCAAGATTCTCAGAGAAATAATATAGATGCACCTAGTCCTTCTAAAAGGAAGAAAAAGAAAAATGATAGGACTTTGCATGCTTCTAGTGATCCTATTGTTGAAACACCTGAGAACCCAAATGATATTTCTATTTCTGATGCTAAAACACAATCTGGTAATGAACCTGAAACTAGTGATAAGGTTAATGATAATGTTCATGATGATGCTCAACCTAGTAATGATAATGATATAGAGATTGAACATGTTGTTGATCTTGATAACCCACAATCAAAGAATCAACGTTATGATAAGAAAGACTTTGTTGCTAGGAAACATGGTAAAGAAAGAGAACCATGGGTTCAGAAACCCATGCCTTTTCCTCCCAAACCATCCAAGAAAAAGGATGATGAGGATTTTGATAGCTTTGCTGAAATGATTAGACCTATCCTTTTGCGTATGCGATTAACTGATATGCTCAAAATGAATCCTTATGCTAAGTATATGAAAGAAATTGTTACAAATAAGAGAAAGATACCAGAAGCTGAAATTTCCACCATGCTTGCTAATTATACTTTTAAGGGTGGAATACCAAAGAAACTTGGAGATCCAGGAGTACCCACTATACCATGCTCCATTAAAAGAAAATATGTTAAAACTGCTTTATGTGATCTTGGAGCCGGTGTTAGTGTTATGCCTCTCTCTTTATATCGTAGACTTGATTTGAATAAGTTGACACCTACTGAAATATCTTTGCAAATGGTTGATAAATCAACTGCTATACCTGTCGGTATTTGTTAGGATGTGTGACTGTTGTAGTTGCAAACGTTAATATTTTAACGGACTTTTTTATTCTTGATATTCCCGAGGACGATAGTATGTCTATTATTCTTGGAAGACCCTTTTTGAATACTGCAGGGGCTGTTATTGATTGCACTAAAGGCAATGTCACTTTTCATGTTAATGGTAATGAGCATACGGTACACTTTCCGAGGAAACAACCTCAAGTTCATGGTATCAACTCTATTGGAAAAATTCCATCGATTATATTTGGAGGTTTTGAATTTCCTCTTCCTACTGTCAAGAAGAAATATGATATTCTTATTATTGGGGATGTGCATATCCCTGTTGAGGTAACATAGTGCTATTCGAAATTTCTCCGGTTCCATGTTATTCGGAATGAGTTCGTTAACAAGACTTGATCAACCTTGTTAGTGGATTCCCTTTGATAATCATGAGATGGATGAAACTAGAAGGCACAACCTTCTGTACCCCACCTTTACTTCTTTTATTTATATTAAATAAAATAAAAATAGTATTTTTCTGTCTGTTATCTGATTATCCGTGGAATATAAAAATACCCCGAAAATAAAAGTTCTCCAAATGCCCTGAAATTTATATATGATTTTTCTGGAATATTTGAGAATATTTGGCACTGAGAACACAGCAGGGGGGTCAACCACCTGCCCACGAGGGTGGAGGGCACGCCCTACCCCCCTGGGCGCGCCCCCTGCCTCGTGGGTCCGCGGTGGCCCTCCTCCACTTATCCTTTCACCCACACACTCCTTCTTCCTCCCCCAAACACGAATATCTAGCTCAAGCCCGAGTCCAAGCTCGTTTTGCTGCCATTTTCGATCTCCTTGCTCAAAGCACCTCTCATAAAACTGCTTGGGGAGATTGTTCCTTGGTATGTGACTCCTCCATTGGTCCAATTAGTTTTTGTTCTAGTGCTTTATTCATTGCAATTTTTTGCTGCCTAGGTGACCATGTTCTTGAGCTTGCATGTCAAATTTGTATGGTTCCAAGTAGTTTTGATGCATGATATAGGCCCTAGGCACTTGTAGGAGTAGTTGCTATCAATATTATTGAGTTTGGTTTACTTTTATTTTGAAGTTACTAAAAATTTCAGAATTTTTCAGAAAATGATGAAGAGACTTTTGAGGGGCTCATTGAGCCGAAGCTCGAAGGAAAAGACACCGAAGCCTAAGTATAATCAGCCTCGCACCGCGGAGGTTCGGGCGTGTGAATGGCCTTCCGATGATTTCTTGAGAGCAACCAGGATTTATGAAGATTTTCATGAATTGGCTAAGAATGCAGGCCTCACCGCTTTCCTCCATGACCAACGCGATCAGTATCTCTTACTCACAAATAGCTATGTGCAAAACTTTCATTTCCATTCTAGGAACTCACCACCTACGGTGGAGTTTCATTTATATGATGAGCATAAGGAGATGTCACTTTATGATTTTTGTCGGGTTTTGTTGGGGATATGACTATTTGTGTAAGCCATCCAGGAGGGGCCGGGTTACGCAAATAGAGGTTCATCAAAATCCCAAGACCAAGGCATGAAGATGGCGGTTCACTAAAAGGCTTAAAGGCCCACACGCGACTCTGAGGCCCGTAAAGATAAACCGCCGTGATGGTATAACTTGTACTGTAAGGTAGAAGTAACTAGTCGCCGAGCCGGACACTGTTTATGAGCCGGCCAGGACTCTGTAGGTCGCAGGGCGTCAAACCGTGTATATAAGGGGACGACCCGCCAGCGGCTTAGGGCGAAAAACAACTGATCGAGAGCCAGGCATAGCGTATCTCGCTCCTTGGTCATCAAAACCTCAAGCAATTCCAACCCAACTAGACGTAGGCCTTCCTTCACCGTAAGGGGCTGAACTAGTATAAACCTCGCGTGTCCTTGTCCCGATTAACCCCTTTAAGCTTCCTAGTTGCGATGGCTCCACGACTAAGTCCTTGCAAAAGGACATCTGCCGTGACAATTCCACGACAGGTTTGTTTAGTCCCTTTTGAGGGAAATACAGAGGAACCACATCGTGAGGATGTGGATGGGTTTATTGACACTATCACTGTAGGGGAAACAAGGAATGTTTCCGATGCACGAATCACTAGCATACATTTTCCTGTTTTACGCTATTTTGCATTATTTGCTAGTCGTTGTTTAATTGGTCGCGGAAACTGCGAAAACCTTAGTGTCCCTGATATTATTATTTTGCTCCATGGTTTATACGGTGATAACTCTGTTAGTATGGGCGGCATTATTGCTAAACGGTTAAGTCTGAACCGTACAAAGGGCCCCATCTTTGGAGGCATCTATGCTTCACACCTAGCTGCACATTTTAACATACCTATTAGGCATTATGAGAAGGAAGAAAAAGTGCTGCCTCGTGTTTATCTAGATTATAAAAGTATGGTTGCACATGATTTTATTGTTAAGAATAGGGAAGGATAGCTTAAATACAAATTGTTCTTTGATAAACATCATCCTGAGACCATTACCCTGCCTGCACCTTCTTTGTTTGATTTATCTGCAGGCCAATACCTTGTTCCGTTAAAGGCTATTCATGCCTACCGGAACCCTGCACCAGCTATGGAGCCAGAGCCGGAACCACTAGTTGATCCTTCATGACAGTATAATTACCAGTGAGATCCGGAGATGATTGCCAGCCAGTGGCAATTGGAGTCTTCTTCTTCATCGCAGTACGACCCCAGCTATTATTATGGATATCCGCCAGGCCAGCCGTGGCCATAGACCAACTTAGGCCAAAAGCCTAAGCTTGGGGGAGTTTGTATTTCCCACCGACATTACATTTATGTTCACACACTTATTGCTAAATGTTGGTGCTCATACTTTTTCATTGGATCTCCATGCTAGTTTAATTTCCTTTTTATGCTTTCTTCTTGTGTGTTTGATAAACCTTACGAAAACCAAAAAAAATTAGTTGTAGCTTTTAGTTAGTTTACTCTCCATGCTTGTAGTAGTAATTAAAACTTGTTCTTCTTTTACTTGTTGGGAGCTCTCCCGTGTAAATAGTTTTATTTCTTTTCTTTTCTTTGGGGGTCGATAGGAGAAGACCATAATCAAATTGTTGAAGTGGCTCTTGTATGCATACTTGTTGATCTGACGAAAGAGCCCATATTGCCTTGCCTTCTCCTGTTTATTAAATGCTTGCAGATTCCAGCTTAGTCCAATGCACGTGCACTATTATTATTCATATCGTTCGGTCGTGCAAGTGAAAGGCAATAATGATGATTATATGATGGACTGACTGAGATAAGAAAGGCTGGTATGAACTCGACCTCTTTTGTTTTTGTAAATATGATTAGTTCATCGTTCCTGATTCAGCCTATTATGAATAAACATGTTTGCAATGACAACTAGAGATCATAGTTTCTTGTGCCATGCTTGATTAGCTTTGAGTATAATGGTTTACCTTGCGTGCCAACATGCTATTAAAATGGTTATGATGTGGTATGATAGGGTAGTATCCTCCTTTGAATGATTTAAGTGACTTGACTTGGCACATGTTCACGCATGTAGTTGAAACAAAATCAACATAGCCTTCACGGTATTTATGTTCATGGTGGATTATATCCTACTCATGCTTGCATTCGGTGTTGATTAATTTTCATGCATGTTCATGACTGTTGTCGCTCTCTAGCTGGTCGCTTCCCAGTCTTTTGCTAGCCTTCACCTGTACTAAGCGGGAATACTGCTTGTGCATCCAATCCCTTAAACCCCAAAGTTATTCCACATGAGTCCACTATACCTACCTATATACGGTATCTACCTGCCGTTCCAAGTAAATTTGTATGTGCCAAACTCTAAACCTTCAAATAAATATCCTGTTTTGTATGCTCGAATAGCTCATGTATCAACTAGGGCTGTCTGTATCTTCCATATTAGGCGGGTTATTCTCAAGAGGAGTCGACTCCGCTCCTCACTCACGAGATAAATGGCTGGTCACCGGGATGCCCAATCCCATGCTTTATGCAAACTAAATCAAAATAATTGCAAACAAAACTCCCCCTGGGACTCTTGTTAGTTGGAGGCACTCGTGGTTTCGAGCAAGCCATGGATTGATGCTTGTTGGTGGAAGGGGGAGTATAAACTTTACCATTCTGTTTGGGAACCGCCTATAATGTGTGTAGCATGGAAGATATCACCATCTCTTGCTTGTTATGTTGACAATGAAAGTATACCGCTCAAAATATTATTCACCTCTACTTCAAAACCGAGCTCTGGCACCTCTACAACTCCCTGCTTCCCTCTGCGAAGGGCCTATCTATTTACTTTTATGCTGAGTCATCATCCTCTTATTAAAAAGCACCAGTTGGAGAGCACCGCTGTCATTTGCATTCATTATTGTTAGTTTACATTGAGTATAACTTGATTGGATCTCTTTTACCATGAATTACAATGTCTAGTCAGTCCTTGGTCTTTAAAGGTGCTCTGCATTTATGTTTTGTGGTCTCAGAAAGGGCTAGCGAGATACCATCTTGTTATATCATATTATGATTGTTTTGAGAAAGTGTTGTCATCCGAGATTTATTATTATTGCTCGCTAGTTGATTATGCTATTGATATGAGTAAACTTGAGACCTAAGAATTATTGTGAATGTGGTTAGTTATAATCTTTGCTGAAAACTTGAATGCTGGCTTTACATATTTACAACAACAAGAGCAAACCGAGTTTGTAAAAGTTTTTCTTTATCACTTTTAGTTTATCAAAGGACAAGCAAAGGTTTAAGCATGGGGGAGTTGATACGTCTCCGTTGTATCTACTTTAACAAACACTTTTGCCCTTGTTTTGAACTCTAACTTGCATGATTTGAATGGAACTAACCCGGACTGACGCTGTTTTCAGCAGAATTACCATGGTGTTATTTATGTGCAGAAACAAACGTTCTCGGAATGACCTGAAACTTCACGGAGCAACTTTTTGGAAAATATAAAAAATACCTGCAAAAGATCAAGGCCAGGGGGGCCACCACCTGTCCACGAGGGTGGGGGCGCGCCTGCCCCCCTAGGGCGCCCCCCTACCTCGTGCCCCCCTGGAGCTCCTCCGACTCCAACTCCAACTCTATATATTATGTTTCGGGGAGAAAAAAATCAAAGAGAAGAATTCATCGCGTTTTACGATACGGAGCCGTCGCCAAGCCCTAAAACCTCTCGAGAGGGCTGATCTGGAGTCCGTTCGGGGCTCTGGAGAGGGGAATCCGTCGCCATCGTCATCATCATCATCATCAACCATCCTCCATGACCAATTTCATGATGCTCACCGCCGTGCGTGAGTAATTCCATCGTAGGCTTGCTGGACGGTGATGGGTTGGATGGGATCTATCATGTAATTGAGTTAGTTTTGTTAGGGTTTGATCCCTAGTATCCACTATGTTCTGAGATTGATGTTGCTATGACTTTGCTATGCTTAATTCTTGTCACTAGGGCCTGAGTGCCATGATTTCAGATCTGAACCTATTATGTTTTCATCAATATATGAGAGTTCTTGATCCTATCTTGCAAGTCTATAGTCACCTATTATGTGTTATGATCCGTTAACCCCGAAGTGACAATAATCGGGATACTTACCGGTGATGACCGTTGTTTGAGGAGCTCATGTATTCACTATGTGTTAATGCTTTGTTCTGGTACTCTATTAAAAGGAGGCCTTAATATCCCTTAGTTTCCATAAGGACCACGCTGCCATGGGAGGGTAGGACAAAAGATGTCATGCAAGTTCTTTTCCATAAGCACGGATGACTATATTCGGAATACATGCCTACATTACATTGATGAACTGGAGCTAGTTCTGTGTCACCCTAGGTTATGACCGTTACATGATGAACTGCATCCGGCATAATTCTCCATCACCGATCCATTGCCTACGAGCTTTCCATATATTGTTCTTTGTTTATTTACTTCCCCGTTGCTATTGCTATCATCACTACAAAATACCAAAAACATTACTTTTACTACTGTTACCTTTTGCTACCGTTACCACTACTATCATATTACTTTGCTACTAAATACTTTGCTGCAGATACTAAGTTTCCAGGTGTGGTTGAATTGACAACTCAGCTGCTAATACTTGAGAGTATTCTTTGGCTCCCCTTGTGTCGGATCAATAAATTTGGGTTGAATACTTTACCCTCGAAAACTATTTCGATGCCCTATACTTGTGGGTTATCACTCAGTCAGCCGTCAAGTTCTTCAAAGGATTGGTCTACCGTTTTGGTGTGCCAAATAGAGTCATCACCGACAATGACACGCAGTTCACAAGCCACACCTTCATGCAGTACATCCAAGACCTCGGCAGCAAGGTCTGTTTTTCTTCCGTGGCACATCCACAGAGCAACGGCCAAGCGGAGAGGGCAAATGCTGAAGTGTTGCGAGGCTTGAGAACGAAGACTGAAAGTGCAACTATCCCTAGGTGGTTTTGGTAATTCATAACAACATATAGCTCATTGAGCTAATGCTATTCCAAGATGATTATTTCAGGAAAGCTCAATGATTGGCATGGCATGGATGTGAAAGTGGAACCCTCAAAATGCTAAGGACAAAGGATTGACTCAAGCTCAAAAGCTCAAGACTCTTCATTTTATATTTTAGTGATCCAAGATCACATTGATTCTTTAGGAAAAGCCAATACTATCAAGGAGGGATGAGGTGTTGCTTAATGAGCCTCTTGCTTCATGTGCTTAGTGATATGCTCCAAAACCCTCAACTACTTTCCCATATCCACATATGACCTAAACCCTAAGCCAAACTCGGTCCTACCGATTCTTCCTATCCGGCGCCACCGAGTTTCACTTGTCATAAGCCACTGCCAAACCCTAGCAATTCGGTTCTACCGATAGGGATCTCGGTCTCACCGAGATGGGACTGCAAACTCTCGTTTCCCTTTCATAACTTTTCGGTCTCACCGAAAGAGCGAATTGGTCCCACCGAGATTGCAATGTAAATTCAGTGTTTCCCCTTTGTAACTTTTCAGTCTCACCGAAAGAGCAAATCGGTCCCACCGAGTTTGCCTGACCAACTCTCTGGTTAGCTAATTACCAAATTTGGTCTCACCGAGTTTGTGTAATCGGTCTCACCGAGATTACGTTATGCCCAAACCCTAATCATATCGGTCCTACCGAGTTGCACGTCAGTCCCACCAAAAATCTCTAACGGTCACTAGGTTTACATTTTCGGTCCGACCGAGTTTGTTGATTCGGTCCCACCGAGATTGGAAAACTGTGTGTAACGGTTGGATTTTGTGTGGAGGCTATATATACCCCTCCACCTCCTCTTCATTCGAAGTGAGAGCCATCAGAACACATACACCATTCCAACTCATATGTTCTAAGAGAGAACCACCTACTCATGTGTTGAGACCAAGATATTCCATTCCTACCATATGAATCTTGATCTCTAGCCTCTCCAAGTTGCTTTCCACTCAAATCTTCTTTCCACAAAATCCAAATCCTATGAGAGAGAGTTGAGTGTTGGGGAGACTATCATTTGAAGCACAAGAGCAAGGACTTCATTACCTACACACCATTTGTTACTTCTTGGAGAGTGGTGTCTCCTAGATTGGCTAGGTGTCACTTGGGAGCCTCCGACAAGATTGTGGAGTTGAACCAAGGAGTTTGTAAGGGCAAGGAGATCGCCTACTTCGTGAAGATCTACCGCTAGTGAGGCAAGTCCTGTGTGGGCGATGGCCATGGTGGGATAGACAAGGTTGCTTCTTCGTGGACCCTTTGTGGGTGGTTGCTTCTTTGTGGACCCTTCGTGGGTGGAGCCCTGTGTGGACTTGCACAACCGTTACCCTTTGTGGGTGGAGCCCTCCGTGGACTCTCGTAACCGTTACCCTTTGTGGGTTGAAGTCTCCATCAACGTGGATGTAGGATAGCACCACCTATCCGAACCACGGGAAAAACATCCGTGTCTCCAATTGCGTTTGAATTCTCCAAACCCTTCCCTTTACATTCTTGCAAGTTGCATGCTTTACTTTCCGCTGCCAATATACTCTTTGCATGCTTGCTTGAATTGTGTGATGATTGCTTGACTTGTCCTAAAATAGCTAAAATCTGCCAAGAACTAAAATTGGGAAAAGGTTAAGTTTTTATTTGGTCAAGTAATCTAATCACCCCCCTCTAGACATACTTTCGATCCTACAAAGACCTTTGAAAAGCTACACAAGAGTGGAAGGCACCGGATTGCTGAGTTGTTGGCGGTTCTTTGGTCAATCAGGATGATGCCAAATCGAGCCACCGGCCAGACACCTTTTGCCCTGGTATACGGGGCAGAAGCAGTTCTCCCCATGGAACTCATATACGGGTCACCTCGAGTGCTCGCTTATGATGAGCTTGAGCAAGAGCCGTTGCGCCAAGATGACGCGACTCTCCTTGAGGAAGATCATCTTCGGGCGGCTGTGAGAGCGGCATGCTACCAGCAAGCCTTGCGCCGCTATCATATCCGCAAGGTTCATGCCCGAAGCCTTGAGGAAGGCGAACTTGTTCTTCGGTGCGTTCAGTCGGCCAAGAATTCCAACAAGTTGACGCCAAAGTGGGAAGGCCCTTATCGGGTAATACGAGTCACCAGGCCTGGCGCAGTCCGCCTGGAGACCGAAGATGTCGTCCCAGTGAGCAATTCCTGGAACATCGAGCATCTTCACAAGTTTTACCCATAAGGCGCAGCTTGCCGGGCCTCCCGACAAGCCACCTTTTGTATAAGCTTTGCCGACGAGGCATGTGACCCTTTGTACAAAGCCAGGCGCAGACCCTGAGCGAGAATAAATGAAGTGCTGGTGCCCTAAGTTATAGCATGCATGCTAGGTCGAGTCTCTTCCTTGGTTAGGGTTGATAGTGCTTAGCAGCGACTAACCCCTATCCTAGAGGTCGAGTGCGCGTCTGTCTGTTCCTTTTCTGTCCTCCTTTGGTTTGCAGGGCACATGATCACTTCTGCTGAGCTACTCGGAAAGAAGGAAACGGACCAGCGTCCCGGCCACGAAAAGCCAGAGTTGCCGGGGGCTGCAAGCACAAGGATCCAACCATGGCAAGATGAGATTGCCAAGGGATGCAGGTCCAGATGAGTCTTTTATCCTCTGTCATGCATTTCGGAATCGGACTGGGGCATGTGAAACCTCGCTTTTATCTCTAGGTTGTTGTGCTCCCCTTTTTTCCTATACCTAGGGATTATTTCCTGGGTCTGGATTTGGTTGTAGCCGCGGCGGCAAGGAGGTGGGACGAGGAGCCTAAAACCCACTTCATCCCTGCCTCCGCCAAGAGCGCGAGAACGGTCGATTGGAGTGGGGGGGGCAAGGCCTGTTGCCAGGCGAAAACCGTTTATCTTAAAACAATAACAGGGATTCGCTCCTTGTCGCGGGATTTACCCGCGAACGAAAAACCCGGCAAGCATCCCTTTTTCGTTAAAAACATCCCATACAGGTACAGTCCGTGCGAGATGAAAAACATGGGCAAGGGGATTACAAGTTTCAAAATTAACAAAGGCCCACAGGCTTACAAACTAAAAAAAAGATAAAGATGCCAGTAATCCCTTTCTTGTCCCTCTCCTCAGGAGGCAGGTCAAGGAGGCGAAAGGGCAAAAGGGGCGCCTAGGCGAGCTATGAGCAGCAGAAAGAACCAAGAGAACATCTCGGTGGCCACCCACGGGCGGGCCGGTGATGACGGTGCCGGGAAAGGAGCTAGAATACGAGGCGGCATGACCGGCAATACGCGATGAAGGCGTCGGTGCCCGCGTACTCCGAGTTGACGGCCTTGCCGCCCGCCCTCTTCCTCTTCCGCAGCCTCCCGACGCCAGCCGCCTAAGCAGACAGCCCCGCAAGGTTCAAGGAGCTGGCCCTGCCCCCGGCCAGCTTTTGTCGGAGGAGCGGCCAGGTGCAGATGTTGCTGCTGCCACACCCGCCCAGGCGCGGGGCGTTCGACGCCTAGTCGGACTCGTCCCCGCTGTCCGCCCCGCTGTCCTCCTCGTCGCTCTCGCTCGAGGACGAGCTCCCATCGTCAGAATCTCCACTAGAGGAGCTCTCCATGCAGCATTTCAGACGAGTTCCAAGATCTCCAAAGACCTTGACGGAGAGCAGGCCGTCCTCCATTAACTTGAAGTAGAGGACGAGCCCCGCCATCAGGCTGTGGATGCGGGCGAATGTCTTCCATCCACGACCGAGATACATGACTCGAGGAGCCGGGAAGTCGACGTTGACCCGCGTGCCCCCGTTCCCGCAGCCCCTCATGTGCAACCTGAGGTTTTGGGGCGGGGCATGCTCCATCACCAGAGCGAACGGAGTGAGGAGACGAAGACAACGACTTGGGGGACGGCGGAGCCTGATGAAGAACTCTCAAGGCAGGTCTTCAACGTGGCCCTCCATCGAGAAGGGAATCATTGGCAGGGGAGGGGCTGGCGCGCCTCCCTGTCCTCCTCTTTCCCGAGCACTACGGCCTCTGCCTCGGCCTCGCCCCCTCCCCCTTCCCCTCGCGGTCGGTTCCGCCACCACGGGTTCAGGAGGGGGAGGGATGCACTGTCGAGCGGCGACCCTCGCCGCCACCGTCGAAGGGCCAGGATTCCCTTTCTCCATGGCAGGTGAGAGGAAAGAGCAGAAGCAGAGAAGAGATGGAAGATGGAAGAATGCGGGGTGCCGTTTCCCCCTTTCTCCTCTTTATAAAGGAACGGGGTTGAGGCTCGGCCGCCCCGCTCGGCCAATCCAGACACCGCAGGCGCGGGGAATCAGGACCGACCCGCCGATCAACCAGCGGCGGCCCGGTTTCTCGCCTCCACTGTTTGCCACCACAAGGATGTGTGGCAGACGTGCAGAACTAAAGGGACGGGTGAGGCGACCTCTCCACTCCCCGTGATCGTGGGGAAAGGACGCCTTCAAGACCGAGCCCCGACCCCGCTCAGTAAATGAGCCGCGCCTCCATGCCTCCCTCTTTTTACGGGGAAGATGCGAGCCGCCTCTTTACTGCGACGTGACGCATGTGTGCGAAAACCGTCCCACGCATGCCGCCCATGTCACGCACACCCCCCAGGCCGTGCCACACACGCGTGTCGTGGGAGGCGAAGCGCGCGAAGAAACTTACCACGGTGAAAACCGCCCCACCTGCCCGCGCACTGTTTTGGGCCTGGCTCAACAACGTGTTGCGCTTATGTGTGGCCCAGGCCCGGGGCTCCTGTCGTTGTACAAAAATAGGGGCGCATCTTTGTACCCCTTTTCCTGTGCACGGGTAGTCAGAGCCGCGCCCACGGCCACACCAAGCAGAACGACGGAGGTGAGCCAAGGTAAGATCGAAGCCCAAGACAATCAAAGCAACGCCAAGGCCAAGACCACAAAGAGCAGAGGGAAGAAGAAGGTTCCCCCAGCAAGACCCTTGCTGGGTGGCCTCAACGGCCCCGGCAAGACTCTTGCCAGGACAGCTCGCCCCATGCCAACAGGGCGAGCCACCCTTGAGCCCACGCCCCCCAGTGCCATCATCAGCATAGGGCCAGGGCTCGGAAAGGCACCCCTATGGTGGCATACGGATCTTTGTGAAGACATATTCAAGATCAGATTAGAAGACGACGATCCTCGGCAGGATCCCTGCCAAGGAAGGCCACCAGACCCCCGGCAAGATCCTTGCCGGGGACGACAACACGCCATGGCAAGACCCCTTGCCGGGCCACCCGGCAAGGCCCTCGCCAAAGACGTCGGCAAGGCCACCACCAAGCCCACGTCAACCAAGCTCCCACCGCCGTTCACATGCAGATGCCAGCTCAACCAGCTAGGCGGGCACCTGCGTGGCAACATGCTGCTCCCAGGACAACTCATCAAGTGCCTGCATGGCGGCATGCAGATCTTCGTGAAGGCTCCACCACCATGCCAACTCAGCTGCCTGCCTGCCTACATGGCACCGCACGGATCCCTGGCCAAGGCGCGTGTCGAAGCGAGGAGAAGCGGCGACGGATGGGACGGGCCTCTCCCCCGTCCCCGATAAAGCAAGAGGACACCTAAGCGGTGCATTAAATGCACCTTGTCCTGTAATACGAGGGATAACATCGTGCCACTGTAGACTTTTCTACCTCCTGTGTGCCACTATGGCAACCCCTTTTTCCTATAAAAGGAGGCCCGAGGTGACAAGGAGAGGGATTCAGCTCTTTGGAACCACACACTGACCACAGCTAGTTCGAGAGCTCAAGAACTCTCAGAAATACACCCACCAAAGTAGGACTAGGGTTTTACGCATCCTTGCGGCCCGAACCTGGGTAAACGATCCTCGTGCTGTCTACTAGCCCCGATCTCCTCGCAACCCTGTGCCCCGACAACCGTAGTAGGGATTCTTGTGATCACATAGGCGTCATTTCACACCGACACGAACAGAGAGGCTGGCTAGGCTACTGGGGGATCTATTTACATCATACAACGGGGAGTTCCTGTAAATTAACTTGGTCCTGGGCCAAGTTCCTAGAGCCGACGTGGAAGGTTTCAACTAATTTGTATCAGTTTGTTCCCGTAAAGCAAGTCTAGGTGCTAATTTGAGTCATTTTGTAAGTTTTTGTATGAGATTGTACCCGCGCTGCAAGTTTATGTACCAATAGTGTAATTAACTCGAAAACATTTCCACCAATGTTGGCTACATGCAACTGTTGTTCCAAAATCATCGCTACCCAGATTAGAATTATTTGGTTCCAAATATACTTAATTGATAGATTATAAAAAAATGATTTGTCAGATTTTAAACAAATTTACTTGTCACATTAAGAAGTAATTAGTTATGAAGTTTAAATAAGCTTAAACATCAGGTTACAAAAGTACATACTTTCCAAAATTTAAACATGCTTGAATATTAATTGCTACATTATAAAAAAATATGTGTCAGATTAAAAACATGTTTGCTTACCGCACTAAAAACACTTAGTTATCAAGTTTAAATATGCTTCATGTTACAAAAGTACTTCGTTGTCAAAATTTAAACATGTTTTAACTCCTAAATTATATTTAAAAAACTATTTGTTAGATTTTAAACCTGTTTACTTTCCTCACTGAAAAGTACTCCCTTCGTTCCTAAATATGAGTCTATGTAGATATTCCAATAAGGGACTACATACGGAGCAAGATGAGTGAATCTACACTCTGAAATATGTCTACATACATCCGTATTTAGTTTGTATTGAAATATTAAAAAGACTTATATTTAGAAACAAAGGGAGTACTTAGTTGTATGTCTCGGTGTGACATCTCCAAGACGCAAAGTTGACGCTTTTCGATAGATGTGCATGTAACACCTCGGATACACCCGCCGGTTACTGGCCGTTACTTCTGGTGGGATCTTGGCTGACTCCACGGATCACCACAAGTCTTTTTTGCGCAATTTGCTCTCTCTCGTGCGCACCTGAGACCAACTTCTCAGTCGGTCACACATCCTGAAATTGCTCCAAGCTGAGCTCACTTAACTTCGAAATTCTTTCCGGATGGGCTCTCGGAAAAGAAGGAATGACTTGATGATATGAGTAGCCTATCATCCCTATTAGAGCATCTCTAGTAGACCCCGTATAACTCCGACCCACAAAACGCATTTGCAGTTCGCGGAAAAATGGCTTTGCGGGTCGGCGCAGGCGGCCGCAAAGTCAGACTCCACAAAACGGACCCGTATAAAGGGATATTTGCGGAATATGCTCTTTTACGATTCCATTTTGCGGGGTCTGCTCGGGCGCTGCTCCAGCCGGCCCGCAAATCCGAAATTTTCAATTCAATTTCACACAAGAAAATACATTTCTTTGCTTATTCAATGGCATTGGATACATAGGACTTCAGCATATCTTGAAGCAAATATGCCCTAGAGGCAATAATAAAGTTGTTATTTCATATTTCTTTATTTATGATAAAGGTTTATTATTCATACTAGAATTTTATTGATCGGAAACCTAAATAAATGTGCAAATACATAAACAAACATCGTGTCCCTAGTAAGCCTCTACTAGACTAGCTCGTTGATCAAAAAAGGTTAAGGTTTCCTAACCGTAGACATGAGTTGTCATTTGATAACAGGATCACATCATTAGGAGAATGATGTGATGGACAAGACTCATCCGTTAGCTTAGCATAATGATCATTCAGTTTTGTTGTTATTGCTTTCTTCATGTCAAATACATATTCCTTCGACTATGAGATTATGCAACTCCCGGATACCAGAGGAATGCCTTGTGTGCAATCAAACGTCACAACGTAACTGGGTGATTATAAATATGCTCTATAGGTATCTCCGAAGATGTTTGTTGAGATGGTATTGATCGAGATTATGATTTGTCACTCCGAGTATCAAAGAGGTATTTGTGGGCCCTCTCGGTAATACACATGATAAGCTTGCAAGCAAACGACTAAGGAATTAGTCACGAGGTGATGTATTACTGAACGAGTAAATATAATTGCCGGTAATGAGATTGAACTAGGTATAAAGATACCAACGATCGAATCTCGGGCAAGTAACATACCGATGGACAAAGGGAATTGTGTATGTTGTCATAACGGTACAACCGATAAAGATCTTCGTAGAATATGTAGGATCCAATTGTTGGGGAACGCAATAATTTCAAAAAAATTCCTACGCACACGCAAGATCATGGTGATGCATAGAAACGAGAGGGGAGAGTACTACGTACCCTCGTAGACCGTAAGCAGAAGCGTTATGACAACGCGGTTGATGTAGTCGTACGTGTTCACGATCGGTCGATCTAGTACCGAAGATACGGTACCTCCGTGATCTGCACACGTTCATCTCGGTGACGTCCCGCGAACTCACGATCCAGTAGAGCTTCGAGGGAGAGCTTCGTCAGCACAACATCGTGATGACGGTGATGATGTTGCTACCGGAACAGGGCTTCGCCTAAGCACCGCTATGATATTACCGAGGTGGATTATGGTGGAGGGGGGCACCGCACACGGCTAAAGATCAATGATCAACTTGTGTGTCCATGGGGTGCCCCTCCCCCGTATATAAAGGAGTGGAGGAGGGGGAGGGGGTCGGCCTCTCTAGGCGTGCCCCAAGGGAGTCCTACTCCCACCGGGAGTAGGATTCCCCACTTCCCTTTGTTGGTTTTAGGAGAGAAGAAGGAGGAGGAAGAAGGAAGGGAAGGGGGGCCTTCCCAATTCGGATTGGGCTTGGCGGGGGGGCGCACCCCCTCCTTTGCTTCTTTTCCCTCTCTTCCAATAAGGCCCAATAAGGCGCATATACCTCCCGAGGGTTCCGGTAACCTCCCGGTGCTCCGGTATACTCCCGATTTCACCCGAAACCATTCCGATGTCCAAACATAGGCTTCCAATATATCGATCTTTACGTCTCGACCATTTCAAGACTCCTCGTCATGTCCATGATCAAATCCGGGACTCCGAACTACCTTCAGTACATCAAAACACATAAACTCGTAATATTGATCGTCACCGAACATTAAGCGTGCGGACCCTACGGGTTTGAGAACTATGTAGACGTGACCGAGACATGTCTCCGGTCAATAACCAATAGCCGAACCTGGATGCTCATATTGGTTCCTACATATCCTACGAAGATCTTTATCGGTCAAACCGCATAACGATATACGTTGTTCCCTTTGTCCTCGGTATGTTACTTGCCCGAGATTCGATCGTTGGTATCTCAATACCTAGTTCAATCTCGTTATCGGCAAATCTCTTTACTCGTTCCGTAATGCTACATCCCATAACTAACTCATTAGTCACATTGCTTGCAAGGCTTATAGTGATGTGCATTACCGAGAGGGCCCAGAGATACCTCTCCGACAATCGGAGTGACAAATCCTAATCTTGATCCATGCCAACTCAACAAACACCATCGGAGACACCTGTAGAGCACCTTTATAATCACCAAATTACGTTGTGACGTTTGGTAGCACACAAAGTGTTCCTCTGGTATTCGGGAGTTGCTTGATCTCATAGTCATAGGAACATGTATAGTTATGGACGTCACCACGCCATCGTGCTGACGAAACTCTCCCTCGGCCTCAACTAGATCAAGAGTTCGAGGGACGTCACCGATTTGAACATGTGCAGATCGCGGAGGTGTCGTATGTTCGGTACTTGGATCGGTTGGATCGCGAAGACGTTCGACTACATCAACCGCGTTACTAAACGCTTCCGTTTTCGGTGTACGAGGGTACTTGGACACACTTAGTGGAGAATCTAGAGAAAAAACAAAGGGTGGGCTCAAAGTTTAAGGCGAGAAAATCGAACGCTCTTTTGAAGAAAAAACTGCTTATCTCCTAGTCCTTTTGTACAAATAAACTGAAACTTTCCCAGATTAATACTGGAAACACGTACTATATACTAGAATTTTTATGGATTTTTTAGAAATTATCAAATTTTGAACCAAATTTTGAATTAGGTGACTAAAATGGCCATTATCTCCTAATCCTCTTGGCCAAATAAGCTCAAAATTTCCCAGCCTACTACTGGAAGCATGTAGTATTTACTGATTTTTTCTGGAATTTTGAAAAAAAATGGTTTTACCAATTTATAGAGACAATATGTGCCAAACAGTGCTCAAATGGACATGATTCTCAAGACAAATACTAGTAGCATGATTGACCAACAACAAAGTTTCATACAATCCGCACACTAATACATCAAGTACTAGAGAATCAACCAAAATAAGGCAAAGACAAGATACTAGTGTTGCTTCTTACTAACAATATTGTAGTTGTAGGACTCCTCCACACCAAAATGCAAGTGACAAACTGCAAGCCATCTGTCCAAATTGGCACAAATGTTAGTGATATGGTAAAGTACCCTCAACTAACTACCAGGCACTAGTACTAAAACAGAGATATACCTCTAAGAAATAACATCATACTCAGGAGGCAAATGTCCTTTGCGATTTTTCTTTTTCTGAAATCGTATCATAATTTGATCATCTGGAATACTTTTGAATATCCTTTTCTCACAGTAGCATACCATTAAATCATTGAGCTAATCATCTGATATCTTATTGCGCAAATCGGTTTTGATGACCTTCATTGCTGAAAATATTCGCTCGACCGATGAAGTTGCCACTGGAAGAATTAATGCCAACTCGATAAGGTGATGTACCAATTGGTGCTCTCACCAACCGAGGGATTAGTGCTCACATCAACCGAGGGATTAGTGCTCTCATTTGTTGGATCATCGGGGATTATGTTCTCTATGAGGGTAGGTTGAACAATAACATTAATTGGGGCAACATTGGATTCAGGAACAATAGGAAGTGTATTTGAACTATTTGCAAACCAACTATGCAGAGTCCTCTTTCTCTTCATTTCTATTAAAAAATAAACAAGGACATAAATTCATTCATGAATTAATTGTTACTAGAACCAGTACTGACTAGAACCAAACTACGTACTGACTAGAATTAACTAAACTAGCAACTACTATCAACTAAACTAAGAAGAATCAAACAGAGTCAGACAGAGACAACAGACAACCTATTTCGAACTGCTCTGGACCGGGACTCTAGTGTCTGGCATCCGGCGACCTGCAGAGAGCCCTGCAGAGAGGCGTCCGGCGTCCAGTGGGGAGTCGGCGGATCCGGCGACTTGTAGAGAGCCCTGGGCATCATGGGCGACGAGCTCCCCGGCAGGCGCAGCCCGGCTCCCCCCGTGGCCTCGTCCCTCATGCAGGCTCGGGCGCTCGGCTGATGACGGCGTCCGGCGGGGAAGCGGCGCTCGGCGAGGACGCAGCGACGGCGAGGAGGCGGGGAGGCGGCGCCAGACTAGGAGGTGGCGTCTAGCGGCCAGCGGCTAGGTTATTGGGTGGCCGCTGCTCGTGCGCCTGATGTGCTTAGTGCGCGTGCGAGTGTGTGGGAGGCTGGGTTAGTCACCGATTCTTAGATGGGCTGCCTGCTGGACCGTTTTTTCTGGGCCGGGCCTAAGAATTTTTTTGAAGCCTAGTAGTAAAAACAATTCCGCGAATTTGGAGGGTAGGCTCAAGCCTATCGAAGCCTGCCTGGAGAACTCGCCACTGGACACACTCTGCCTGCTCGTTGCTATGCTTCTCCTAGATAGATCTTGCGCGATCGTAGGAAAATTTTGAAATACTACGTTCCCAACACCTATTTCATCACTATTTCTTGCCATACATGTCATAGGTATCGGTCCCTATTTCATCACTATTTATATCTTATCAAACTTGTGCTTTTATTTTATTTTTTGCCGTCATGCCTCCTTTTAACTTTTTTTCATACATGTCCTCTTTTTCTTATTCTTATATATATAGGAGAATAGTGCAAAATCTCATCTTTATCGGATCTCCTTTACATTTTTGTTGGGGATCGTTGCATAAATTAATTTTTTTCTACGCATCACCAAGATCAATCTATGGAGAGACTAGCAACGAGAGAGAGGGGAGTGCATCTTCATACCCTTGAAGATCGCGATGCGGAAGCATTACAAGAACGCGGATGAAGGAGTCGTACTCGTAGCGATTCAGATCGCGGTTGATTCCGATCTAAGCGCCGAACAACGGCGCCTCCGCGTTCAACACACGTACAGCCCGGGGACGTCTCCTCCTTCTTGATCCATCAAGGGAGAGGAGAAGTTGAGGGAGAGCTCCGGCAGCATGATGGCGTGGTGGTGGAGCTTGCAGTTCTCCGACGGGGCTTCACCAAGCACTATGGAGGAGGAGGAGCTGTTGGGGAGGGAGAGGGCTGCGCCAGGGGAAGGGGTGCGGCTCCCATGTGCCTCCCCACTATATATAGGGGTGGAGGGGGCTGGTTTCTTGCCCTCCAAGTCCATTGGAGCATTGGCAAAGGTGGGGGAAAGAAATCCCATTGTCGGTGTCAAAACCGGCGGATCTCGGGTAGGGGGTCCCGAACTGTGCGTCTAGGCCAGATGGTAGCAGGAGGCAAGGAACACAATGTTTTACCCAGGTTCGGGCCCTCTTGATGGAGGTAAAACCCCGCGTCCTGCTTGATTAATATTGATGATATGGGTAGTACAAGAGTAGATCTACCACGAGATCAAGGAGGCTAAACCCTAAAAGCTAGCCTATGGTACGATTGTTGTATGATGAAGTTGTCCTACGGACTAAAACCCTCCGGTTTATATAGACACCGGAGAGGGTTAGGGTTACACAAAGTCGGTTACAATGGTAGGAGATCTTGAATATCCGCATCGCCAAGCTTGCCTTCCACGCCAAGGAAAGTCCCATCCGGACATGGGACGAAGTCTTCAATCTTGTATCTTCATAGTCCTAGAGTCCGGCTGAAGGTATAGTCCGGCTATCCGAACACCCCCTAATCCAGGACTCCCTCAGTAGTCCCTGAACCAGGCTTCAATGACGACGAGTCCGGCGCGTAGATTGTCTTCGGCATTGCAAGGCGGGTTCCTCCTCCAAATTCTGCATAAAAGTTTATAAACACCAAGAGTAGTGTCCGGCTCTGCAAAATAAGTTTCCACGTATTGCCACAGAGAGAATAATATTAACACAAATCTAATCCGCTGACGTATTCCGCAGCGTGACATCACTCTACGGCCAAGCCTTTATTCGAATCGTTTTCGCTTTTCCACCTCAGCGTGTTTTGCGAGGCAGTTTCCTTGGCACGTCTTGTCAAAGCAGAGATCGTGTCCCCTTTATTTACGGGATTCCCATCAATACGGACATGGGTAACCCAATCGTGCCCGTTAGCATGTCTTCTCGATTAAAGGCGAATCCCAAACGGTTACGGGGAGGGCTCCTGGTATTCAACCTCTTATAAAGAGACCAAGGCCTTACTCCTTTTCTCCAATCTCAAAACAAGTTCGCCTGTCGCCTCGAGTTCCAACACCCTAGGCTCCAGATTCCAGGCGCTTCGGACCTTCGACAATGTCCGGTTCCGACCTTCAAGGCTGATGGATGCCCTCCTCCGTCACGGAGGAGGACGTGCTAAAGTTGAGAGAGGCTAAGTTCTTGACCGCCAAAATTTTGCATAGGTTGCCTGCTCAAAGGCAGGCTATTCCCAGTCCCCAGCCCGGTGAGAGCGTAGTGTTCATGTCTCACTTCCTTCGGGGGTTAGGCTTCCCGATGGATCCCTTCGTGAGGGGGATGATGTTCTATTACGGGCTGGAATTTCATGACTTATCTTCGGAGTCCATCCTCCACATTTCCTCATTCATCGTTGTGTGCGAAGCGTTCCTCCGTGTTACTCCTCACTTCGGATTATGGCTCAAGACTTTTGGAGTGGAGCCGAAGATGATCGAGGGACGGCACGCAGAGTGCGGAGGCGCTGTCATAAGTAAGAATGCTGATGCTCCATGGCCCGAGGGCTCCTTTCAAGAGGAGCTCGGCTTGTGGCAACGAGAGTGGTTCTATATCACCGCTCCCAGGAGCGCCAAGTGGGTGGCGCCTCCTGCCTTTCGCTCGGGTCCCCCACCACGGCTAGCGTCATGGGTCAACAAAGGATTAGATTGGGGGTTATCAAAAGACGTGCCCTTGTTGCAGGGCCACATTAGGGATCTCTTAGAAAGAGACCTCAACCTGGTCAAGGTGACGCAGGTCATGCTGATTCGCCGAACACTGCCCGGCAAACGTCGCTCCCTTCATCTGTGGGAGTTTAATCCGGAGGGACCACGAGCTCTCCAGCATTTTATGGGCGCAACGCCCGTGGAGATGTATAAAATGTTCTTCGGATCAC
This sequence comes from Triticum urartu, assembly GCF_003073215.2. NCBI lineage: Eukaryota > Viridiplantae > Streptophyta > Magnoliopsida > Poales > Poaceae > Triticum > Triticum urartu. The sequence continues at coordinate 617,397,545 of NC_053025.1, forward strand.
AAGCAATGTGTTCGGATTTGACCCAGGATGCAGGTTTAAGCTGCAATCGCCCGGATACTCAAGTAAGTAACCTTGTGCCCGGACTCGCTATCCGTAAAATTGTCATAAATTCGCCCCTAAAAGAGTTGTCCTTTTAAACAGGATTGGATAGCGAAGGCAAAGCTGATCAGGTGTCTGGCTCCCCTTCCTGAGACCAGGCCGGATCCCGTGCTAATCAGGATGTTGAAGATCGTGCCTTTGGAGGGAAGTGAGGGGGAGGACAAGGAAACTATGGCCTCCTTGAAGGAGGCTGCTCCGAAGGGAAGAACCGACAATTCCTCTCCTAAGGGGAAGAAGAGGGCCGCCTCTGACGACCCGGAGACCATGGCCTCAAAGCGGGGGAAAAAGTCCTCATCAGAGGGTCCGACGCCGGGGGGATCCTCGGCCGAACTACGCCCTCAAAGGGATCAGCCCTCCAGCGAGCCGTAAGTAGAGAAAGATTTTCCTTTAGAGGGATGAGAGAAATCCTTGCTTTTTATCTGAGAAGATTAACCGAAATTTTACTTTGTAGCTCGGACCTCAGCCCTTCTCAGCAGAGCTCGTCTTCGGGGGATCTTCTTCCGGAGATGATGGAGAGTGGAACGCCTCCCCCTGCCGTACCACCTGGCGAGGCGGGCGACCCTGAGGTGTCATCGCGGAGGGTTTCTCCGAATCCAGCAGGGGTGGAAGGTAGCCATATGTCCCCCCAAGGTTCTCCGCGTCCGGCCTTCGACAGAGGTCATAGGACGAGTCCGGCACCGTCCGATGCGCGGTCGGAGGAGCTGATGATTCTGCTGGGGCGAGCTTCTATCTCAGAGGAGCACCGTGCATTGATGGGTACGGTGATTGGAAGGATTTCGTCCGTGGAAAGCGAATTGCATGAGGCCGTCAGAAGTTTGCTGACGGGTTTTGAGGTACGTTTGATAATGTACTTCTTTGTCAGTTGCGCATAAACAAGATGCGCCCTGTGTAGATAGTAGCCCCTGAGACTCTGTGCGTTGTCAAAATTGACGGCACGCAGAGGATCATAATCCCAGGTCTAAAATGTCGCTTTTGTATACAGGTGGCGAAGTGTCCAGAATCAAGCCGAACTGATGATTTTGCCGAACTAAAGCGGCAACTTGACGTGGCAGATGCCGACATCGCGCTCGTCAACGAGCGGCTTGATGAGGCTCAAGGTATGCAATTCCTCGGGCGGCATCTGGTAAGAGGAGCTTTATGCCCGTATCTTACAATGTGTGTGCTTGACGCAGATGGTGCGGCCGCCGTGGAGAGTCTTCGGGCAGAACTTGCCCGAGCTAAGGAACAAGACAGGAAAAGTGATGCGGCTGCCGAGAAGGCCCTTGAAGAGCTGAGAGCCGAACAGGCTGCTCACTGCCGAAGCAAGAAGGAGATGGCCGTGAAGTTAAAAAGTGCTGCTGACCGTTGCAAGTTTCTTGAGAAACTTGACCGGGAAAGACAGACGGACTTAGAGAAGGCCGCTGATGCCAAGGATGCTCGCTCTGCGATGAGAGCTGCGAAGGAGGAGCTGCGTCAGGCCGGACAGATTGCGGCTGGAAAGCCCTTTATGCTGCGGAGGAAGTTTTGCGATCCGAAGTTTGCTCCGTTGGACTGGATGTGGAGTGCGGAGGACACCTATCTGGATTTGGCAGCGAGTGCTGCTGATGCGACCGAATACTTCCGAGATCAAGAAGATCGCGAAGTGGAAAGGCTTTTCTGGTCGCAGTTCCAGAATCTAGAGCGTCCACTAGCAGTGGACGATCGTCTGGCTCAATGGGCCGAACTGAATAGATTGTCCGGACTCGCCATGAAGTACGTCATGGGTCATCTGTGGCCGGGGAGATCGAAGCCGAAGAGTTATTTCAGCTTGGTGCAGCAATTCCTTGACACGGTGCCATGTATCAATGCGATGAAGAGGTCAACATGCATAGAGGGCGCACGGATGGCTCTTGCCCGTGTCAAGACATACTGGGCAGAGATGGAGACCACCGTTGTTGCATCCCGAGATTCGGACAAAAGCCAAGTACCCTCCGAGCACTATTTTCAAGAAGTCCTTGAAGGCGCTCGTGTAATAGAGACGCAGTGCTCAAAGGATGCTATGTTCTGATAGCATATGTAATTATAAAGCAATATTTTGATGAATTGTAGTAGCCATTTATACTTGTGCCTTCAAGTATTTGGAACACCTCCTGTGCGGCCGTTTTAAGATATATGTACAAAATCTGAAAGATTGCAGTCGTTGGCTTCAGCCCCCATGCACATAGTGCGGGGGGGCTCGCAGAAGGCGCATTTTCACACTTAATCCAACGTCTTGGTCCTACAAAGGAGGTGATAGCGTAGCGAGCTAGGCAATCGGACTATAATGCTTTAACACTTTCACTTAGCCATAGGAGCTTGACAATGGGACTATTTAGGTAGCCCCTGATGGCGACTGCGCTCGCCCGAATTCGGGGCGTGTATGTGCCTGGCTGGGAAACGGCCCTTCGTTAATGCGGAGGAATCCTATAGATTCCGGAGAGTCATCGAGTGGTTGACCAGTCTCACGCCATATCATGACAGTCGGTTTTTGGCTTTCTCTACTGAGGTGCTCGCTTGGCCGAACCAGGGCACAATCGCAGTAGTTCTCCTCGTGCCGCCTTAGCCGATAGAGCCGAACGTAAGGCGGCCGAACACAGGAGCCGGGCAACCCAAAATTTGACCAAAATCATGACTCGGAGCTGATGCATATAAGGCCAAACTTGCGACGCCAAACACTCCCTAAGGTATTCGGTCTTTATGAGAGCGGGCGAGGTAACGCTCTGAGGTATAAGCCCCTAGTGTCCAGGTACGCGCAAGAATTCTGACGTGGCCACATGCCAAGACGCCAGCCTCCTCCTTGGTCATAGAACCAGGGGATGTGTATCAACAAGAGACGGTAAAAAAGGTTTGCGCAGGGTCTTAATCTGAAAAGAATCCTTGGAACGGGTCCCTACTGCACGTCTGCGCCTGTTTTTCCATTGTGCCGTATCCTAAACGGGCGCAGCACGACGTTCATCTGTAAAAAGAGAGCAACTAAGTTGAAAAAGGGGCGTGCTGAACAAAAGTTATATGAAATAAACAAAGTGTAAAGTAAAATATGAAAAATTGAGCTTTATTGTCTCTTATTTTATACGTGTGAAGCCCCTAGTGCAGGGGTATATGGCCACTAAGACTTTATCAACGATACTTTTGTGCCGGACTCGTCTATCCATGTCCGTGGTCTTAATGACCTATTCCGATGTTCTGGCTGGTGAAGCCATTGTATTGTGGGGCTGTTAAAGCGGCCGCACAATCCTCCGCTTGGGGGAGGTGTTATCACTGCTTCCCCTTTAAGGAGATGATGCCACGTGGACCGGGCATCTTAAGCTTAAGGGATGCATAATGCGGTATTGCGTTAAAGCGGGTGAAAGCTTCGCGTCCCAGTAGTGCTTGATAGCGACTTGAGAATAGGACGATGTGGAAAGTCAGCTTTTCGCGACGGAAGTTATCGGCAGAGCCGAAAATAACCTCGAGCCGGAGAAAACCCATGCAATGGGTGTCCGGACCTGGCGTTACTCCTTGAAAGGAGGTTTTGCTGTGGCGAATTCTTTTTGGGTCGATCCCCATGTGGCGGATTGAGTCCTGATATATCAGGTTGAGTCCGCTGCCACCGTCCATAAGGACATTTGAAAACTGGAGTCCGCCAATTATTGGATCGAGTAACAGGGCAGTCCAGCCTGGGTTCCTGACACTTCTAGAATAATCCAGATGATCGAAGATGATTGGTTTTGACAACCAGTGGCTGGATTCCTTTGGGATAGGCCGCGGGGCGCGTACCTTTATGGGCACCGCGTGTTTTGTTATGTGGAGTAAGTTTACTGTTTTTACTTCTTGTGGGAAATTCTTTTGTTTCCTGGTACTCTGCTTTTGGGGTTCGTCCTCGTCTTCGCTTGGTGTGTCGAGCCCCTTATGTTCGGCGTTGAGTCTGCCAGATTGTTTGAAAACCCAATAGTCTCTGTGGGTATGGTTAGTAGGATTTCCGGGAGTGCTGTGTATTTGACATACCCTATCCAAGATTTTGTTTAGGTTGGATAGGTCGTCCCTGTTATCTTCGAGGGGCGGCTTTTTCTAATTCTGTCATGAGCTTTTGAATCCGGCGTTGACTGCCGTGCTCTTCGGACTTTTTTCCTTAGTCCGGCGACGGTCCTTATTGCGTCATGGTTTTCCGTTTCCATCCCTAGTTTCGGATGTACTTGGGTCACTGGTGCTGCATCTTGCCAACCAGCTGTCCTCTCCTGCGCAAAAGCGGGTCATGAGGCTTGTTAGTGCGGCCATTGTTCTTGGCTTTTCTTGGCCGAGGTGTCTGGCGAGCCATTCGTCTCGGACATTATGCCTGAAAGCCACTAAGGCTTCAGCGTCCGGACAGTCGACTATCTGATTCTTTTTAGTAAGAAATCTATTCCAGAATTGCCAAGCTGACTCTCTGGGCTGTTGAGTTATGTGACTAAGATCGTCTGCATCCGGAGGGCGGACATAGGTCCCTTGAAAATTTGCTCGGAAAGCGTCCTCGAGCTCTTCCCAACTTCTGATTGTGTTTTCAGGAAGGCTTTTGAGCCAATGCCGGGCTGGCCCTTTAAGCTTGAGGGGTAAGTATTTTATGGCATGGAGGTCATCTCCTCTAGCCATATGTATGTGGAGGATATAATCCTCGATCCAGACTCCAGGGTCTGTTGTTCCATCATATGCCTCTATGTTTACGGGTTTGAATCCCGCTGGAAATTCATAATCCAGGACCTCATCGGTGAAACATAGGGGGTGTGCGGCACCCCTGTATTTGGGTGTGCTGGATTCTGATGATGGCTTTACTGCATTGCTTACGAGAGCTTGCTTTCTTGGCCCGTAAATGGACCTAGCTGGGCCATGATGCGAATCCTTAAGTGGGTCGCATGCCGGCTTAAGTGCGGCGCTGCTTGCCGCTTTATGCTGGCCATGGGGTCGTCTATCCGACCGTGTGGCTTTCTCACTTTTGGAATGCGAGGGCTCTAAGGCCTCCTCATCGAATTCAGGCAGTAGCTTTCTCTTCGGATAGCTTTTAGTGCGGCGAATGTCGCTGTATTTGTCTGCGGTATTGATTACTTTACTCCATCTGATCCTGAGTGCATCTTCCGCAGTTTTTAGCTTCCGCTTCTGCTTTTTCAGGCTGCGTGCGGTTGCAACGAGCCGTTTGTGGAGGTTCTTCTGCTTCGTGGGCTTGTCCGGCGTAGGGTCGTCCGGAATGCCATTTTCGCCGGGGGAGGGATGTTCGGTTTCTCTATTCTGGTTGTCCTGTTGGGACGGTTGCTCTAAGGCATGCTCGTCGTCTACCGGCCCATCCTGCTCTATGGCTGGGTCTTTATCGAGGCGGGGCTTGGGTCGGCGTTTACGCCGACGCTTTGATTGTTTTTCGAGAGATCGATCCCTCTTTCCATCCCCGTTTTCCTCGTTGTTGCTTCCTTTAGGGGTATCCACCATGTACACATCGTGAGATGAGGTGGCTGTCCAATGCCCTATAGGCGTTGGTTCTTGGTTGTCTCCTGCATCGTCGTCCATACCGTCGATGTCTTCAGAGTCGAAGTCGAGCATGTCAGTTAAGTCGTCGACAGTGGCTACGAAGTGGGTGGTGGGTGGGTTTTGAATTTCTTCATCATCCGAATCCCATCCTTGCTGGCTGTAGTCCGGCCAGGGCTCTCCTGATAAAGAGAGAGACTTTAGCGCATTCGGGACGTCGCCGAAGGGCGAGTGCTGAAAGATGTCTGTGGCGGTGAACTCCATTATCGGCGCCCAATCGGATTCGATCGGCAGGGGCGCGGGGGGCTCGGAGTTCGGAAAGGAATCCGGCTCCTCGGAGTCACGGGCCATGCGGAGTGCAGGGCTGGAGTTCGGCTTAATCGCCTCTAAGATCGCAGCCCCTGAGGCAGCGTCCAACCGCTGATCCTCGATCGGCGTAGTAGGCTCCGAATCAATGGTCGGAACCAATGCGTGTGTGGCCTCCAAGGCGCTGTTCGGCGGCAGAGCTATATCATGCCCATCGAGACAGTGCGGCGCGCTTGGCTGTGGCTCGAATCCGTCGAAGATCAAGTCCCCGCGGATGTCAGCCGTGTAGTTTAGGCTTCCAAACCTGACCTGATGGCCAGGAGCGTAGCTTTCGATCTGCTCAAGGTGGCCAAGCGAATTGGCCCGCAGTGCGAAGCCGCCGAAGACGAAGATCTGTCCAGGGAGAAAAGTCTCACCCTGGACTGCATCGTTGTTAATGATCGAAGGAGCCATCGGGCCTAAAAGCGACGACACAGAAGAACTCTCAATGAAAGCACCAATGTCGGTGTCAAAACCGGCGGATCTCGGGTAGGGGGTCCCGAACTGTGCGTCTAGGCCGGATGGTAACAGGAGGCAAGGAACACGATGTTTTACCCAGGTTCGGGCCCTCTTGATGGAGGTAAAACCCTACGTCCTTCTTGATTAATATTGATGATATGGGTAGTACAAGAGTAGATCTACCACGAGATCAAGGAGGCTAAACCCTAAAAGCTAGCCTATGGTACGATTGTTGTATGATGAAGTTGTCCTACGGACTAAAACCCTCCGATTTAAATAGACACCGGAGAGGGTTAGGGTTACACAAAGTCAGTTACAATGGTAGGAGATCTTGAATATCCGCATCGCCAAGCTTGCCTTCCACGCCAAGGAAAGTCCCATCCGGACACGGGACGAAGTCTTCAATCTTGTATCTTCATAGTCCTGGAGTCCAGCTGAAGGTATAGTCCGGCTATCCGAACACCCCCTAATCCAGGACTCCCTCACCCATCATTTCCCTTCCCCACCGATTGTTATCCCCCTTTTTTAGGGATCTTGATCTTATCCCATCGGGATATGATCTTATTCCTTCTAAGGGGGGATCTTGGTGCGCCTTGACTAGGGGTGTGGGGCCTTGCCCCCACTACCCACGTTCATGTGGGTCCCCCCATGCATGTGGGCCCCACTCCGGAACCTTCTAGAACCTTCCCGATACAATACCGAATAATCCCGAACATTTTCCGGTGGCCAAAATAGGACTTCCCATATATAAATCTTTACCTACGGACCATTCCGGAACTCCTCGTGACGTGTGGGATCTCATCTGGGACTCCGAACAACATTCAATAACTGCACACTAATTGCCATAACAACTCTAGCGTCACTGAACCTTAACTGTGTAGACCCTACAGGTTCGGGAATCATGCAGACATGACCGAGACAACTCTCTCGCCAATAACCAACAGCGGGATCTGGATACCCATGTTGGCTCCCACATGTTCCACGATGATCTCATCGGATGAACCACGATGTCGAGGATTCAATCAATCCTGTATACAATTCCCTTTGTTAATCGGTATGTTACTTGCCCGAGATTCGATCGTCGGTATCCCAACACCTCGTTTAATCTCGTTACCGGCAAGTCACTTTTACTCGTTCCGTAACACAGCATCCCGTGATCAACTCTTTGGTCACATTGAGCTCATTATGATGATGTCCTACCGAGTGGGCCCAGAGATACCTCTCCGTCACATGGAGTGACAAATCCCAGTCTCGATTTGTGCCAACCCAACAGACACTTTTGGAGATACCCGTAGTGTGCCTTTATAGCCACCCAGTTAAGTTGTGACGTTTGGCACACCCAAAGCATTCCTACGGTATCCGGGAGTTGCACAATCTCATGGTCTAAGGAAATGATACTTGACATTAGAAAAGCTTTAGCAGACGAACTACAAGATCTTGTGCTATGCTTAGGATTGGGTCTTGTCCATCACATCATTCTCCTAATGATGTGATCCCATTATCAACGACATCCAATGTCCATGGTCAGGAAACCGTAACCATCTATTGATCAACGAGCTAGTCAACTAGAGGCTTACTAGGGACATATTGTGGTCTACGTATTCACACATGTATTACGGTCTTTGGTTAATACAATTTTAGCATGAACAATAGACAATTATCATGAACAAGGAAATATAATAATAACCATTTTATTATTGCCTCTAGGGCATATTTCCAACAGTCTTCCACTTGCACTAGAGTCAATAATCTAGTTCACATCACTATGTGATTGTAATGAATCCAACACCCATGGGGTTTGATCATATCTTGCTTGTGAGAGAGGTTATTAGTCAACGAGTCTGAACCTTTCAGATCCGTGTGTGCTTTACAAATCTCTATGTCATCTTGTAGATACAGCTGCCATGCGCTACTTGGAGCTATTCCAAATAACTGCTCTACTATACGAATCTGGTTTACTACTCAGAGTCATCCAGATTAGTGTCAAAGTTTGCATCGACGTAACCCTTTACGACGAACTCTTTTACCACCTCCATAATCGAGAAAATTCCTTAGTCCACTAGTTACTAAGGATAAGTTTGACCGTTGTGATGTGATCCATTCCTGGATCACTCTTGTACCCCTTGATTGACTCATGGCAAGGCACAATTCAGGTGTGGTACACAGGATAGCATACTGTAGAGCCTACGTCTAAAGCATAGGGGACGACCTTCATCCTTTCTCTCTCTTCTGACGTGGTCAGATCTTGAGTCTCACTCAATGCTCACACCTTATAACACAGCTAAGAACTCCTTTGCTGATCTTATTTGAACTCCTTCAAAATCTTGTCACGGTATGTATTCATTTGAAAGTACTATTAAGCATTTTTTATCTATCCTTATAGATCTTGATGCTCAATGTCCAAGTAGCTTAATCCAGGTTTTCCATTGAAAAACACTTTTCAAATAACCCTATATGCTTTCTAGAAATTCTACATCATTTCTGATCAACAATATGTCAACAACATATACTCATCAGAAATTCTATAGTGCTCCCACTCACTTCTTTGGAAATACAAGTTTCTCATAAACTTTGTATAAACCCAAAATCTTTGATCATCTCATCAAAGCGTATATTCCAACTCCGAGATGCTTACTCCAGTCCTTAGAAGGATTGGTGGAGCTTTGCATACTTGTTAGCATCTTTTAGGATTGACAAAAACCTTCTGGTTGCATCACATACAACCTTTCCTCAAGAAAATTGTTGAGGAAACAATGTTTTGACATACTATCTGCAAGATTTCATAAATAATGCAGTGACTGCTAATACAATTCCAACAGACTCTTAGCATCGCTACGAGTGAGAAAGTCTCACCGCAGTCAACTCCTTGAACTTGTCGGAAAACATCTTAACGACAAGTCGAGCTTTCTTAATGGTGATACTTACCATCATTGTCCGTCTTCCTTTTAAAATCCATCTGTACCCAATAGCCTTACGACCATCAAGTAGTTCTTCCAAAGTCTATACTTTGTTTTCACACATGGATCCTCTCGGATTTTATGGCCTCGAGCCATTTGTCGAAATCCAGGCCCACCGTCGTTTCTCCATAGCTCGTAGGTTCATTGTTGTCTAGCAACATGACCTCCAAGACAGGATTACGTACCACTCTAAAATAGTACGCATCCTTGTCGACCTACGAGGTTTGGTAGTGACTTGATCCGAAGTTTCATGATCACTATCATCAGCTTCCACTTCAATTGGTGTAGGCGCTATAGGAACAACTTCCTGTGCCCTGCTACACACTGGTTGAAGTGACGGTTCAATAACCTCATCAAGTCTCCACCATCCTCCCATCCAATTCTTTCGAGAGAAACTTTTCCTCGAGAAAGGACCCGTTTCTAGAAACAATCACTTTTGCTTCCGGATCCGAAATAGGAGGTATACCCAACTGTTTTGGGTGTCCTATGAAGATGCATTTATCCGCTTTGGGTTCGAGCTTATCAGGCTAAACCCTTTTCACATAAGCGTCGCAGCCCCAAACTTTTAAGAAAGGACAGCTTAGGTTTCTCTAAACCATAGTTCATACGGTGTCATCTCAATGGAATTACGTGGTGCCCTATTTAAAGTGAATGCGGTTGTCTCTAATGCCTAACCCATAAACGATAGTGGTAATTCGATAAGAGACATCATGGTTTGCACCACATCCAATAGGGTGCAGCTATGATGTTCGGACACACCATCACACTATGGTGTTCCAGGCGGCATTAGTTGTGAAACAATTTCCACAATGTCTTAGTAGTGTACCAAACACGTAACTCAGATATTCATCTCTATGATCATATCATAGACATTTTATCCTCTTATCACGACGATCTTCAACTTCACTCTGAAATTACTTGAACCCTTCAATAATTCAGACTTGTGTTTCATCAAGTAAATATACTTAGAATCTACTCAAATCATCTGTGAAGTAAGAGCATAACGATATTCACTGCGTGCCTCAGCACTCATTGGATTGCACACATCAAATGTATTACTTCCAACAAGTTGCTCTCTTGTTTCATCTCACTGAAAACGAGGCCTTTCAGTCATCTTGCCCATGTGGTATGATTTGCATGTCTCAAGTGATTCAAAATCAAGTGAGTCCAAACGATCCATCTGCATGGAGTTTCTTCATGCGTATAAACCAATAGACATGGTTCGCATGTCTCAAACTTTTCAAAAAACGAGTGCGTCCAAAGATCCATCAACATGGAGCTTCTTCATGCGTTTTAAACCAATATGACTCAAATGGCAGTGCCACAAGTATGTGGTACTATCATTACTATCTTATATCTTTTGGCATGAACATGTGTATCACTACGATCGAGATTCAATGAACCATTCATTTTAGGTGCAAGACCATTGAAGGTATTATTCAAATAACCAGAGTAACCATTATTCTCCTTAAATGAATAACCATATTGTGATAAACATAATCCAATCATGTCTATGCTCAACACAAATACCAAATAACAATTATTTAGGTTTAACACCAATCTCGATGGTAGAGGGAGCATGCGATGCTTGATCACATCAACCTTGGAAACACGTCCAACACATATTGTCATCTCACCTTCAGCTAGTCTCCGTTTATTCCGTAGCTTTTTATTTCGAGTTACTACCACTTAGCAACCTAACTGGTATTTAATACCCTGGTGCTACTAGGAGTACTAGTAAAGTACACATTATAATGTATATCCAATATACTTCTATCGGCCTTGCCAGCCTTCTCATCTACCAAGTATCTAGGGTAGTTCTGCTTCAGTGACCGTTCCCCTCATTTTAGAAGCACTTAGTCTCGGGTTTGGGTTCAACCTTGGGTTTCTTCACTAGAGCAGCAACTGATTTGTCGTTTCATGAAGTATCCCTTTCTTGCCCTTGCCCTTCTTGAAACTAGTGGTTTTACTAACCATCAACAATTGATGCTCCTATTTGATTTCTACTTTTGCGGTGTCGCGAATAGCTCAAGGATCATCATATCTATCCCTAATATGTTATAGTTCATCACAAAGCTCTAGTAGCTTGGTGGCAGTGACTTTGGAGAACCATCACTATCTCATCTGGAAGATTAACTCCCACTCGATTCAAGCGATTGTAGTACTCATACAATCTAAGCACATGCTCAACGATTGAGCTTTTCTCCTTAGTTTGCAAGCTTAAGAAACTTGTCAGAGGTCTCATACCTCTTGACGTGGGCACTAGCCTGAAATCCCAATTTCAGTCCTTGGAACATCTCATATGTTCTGCGATGTTTAAAAACGTCTTTGGTGCCTCAATTCTAAACCATTTAGCATTACACACTGAACTATCATGTAGTCATCAAAACGTGTATCTCAGATGTTAGCAACATCCACAACCGACACTCCAGGTTCAGCACATCGAGCGGTGCATTAAGGACATAATCCTTCTGCGCAGCAATGAGGACAATTCTCAGTTTACGGACCCAGTCTGCATAATTGCTATTGTCAACTCTCAACTAAATTTCTCTAGGAACAAATCTAAAACAGTAGAACCAAAGCGTGAGCTACAACATAATTTGCAAAGACCTTTTGACTATGTTCATGATAATTAAGTTCATCTAATCAAATTATTTAAAGAACTCCCACTCAGATAGACATCTCTCTAGTCATCTAAGTGATACATGATCCGAGTCAACTAGGCCGTGTCCGATCATCACGTGAGACGGACTAGTCATCATCGGTGAACATCTTCATGTTGATCGTATCCACTATACGACTCATGTTCGACCTTTCGGTCTCCTGTGTCCCGAGGCCATGTCTGTGCATTCTAGGCTCGTCAAGTCAACCTAAGTGTTTTGCATGTGTAAATCTGGCTTACACCCGTTGTATGCGAATGTTAGAATCTATCACACCCGATCATCACGTGGTGCTTCGAAACAACGAACTTTCGCAATGGTGCATAGTTAGGGGGAACACTTTCTTGAAATTTTATGAGGGATCATCTTATTTATGCTACCGTCGTTCTAAGCAAATAAGATGTAAAAACATGATAAACATCACATGCAATCAAATAGTGACATGATATGGCCAATATCATTTTGCTCCTTTTGATCTCCATCTTCGGGGCGCCATGATCATCATCTTCACCGGCATGACACCATGATCTCCATCATCGTGTCTTCATGAAGTTGTCTCGCCAACTATTACTTCTACTAATATGGCTAACGGTTAGCAATAAAGTAAAGTAATTAAATGGCGTTTTCATTGACACACAGGTCATATAACAAATTCAGACAACTCCTATGGCTCCTGCCGGTTGTCATATTCATCGACATGATGCAAGTCGTGATTCCTATTACAAGAACATAATCAATCGCATACATCACATATATCATTCATCACATCCTTTTGGCCATATCACATCACACGACATATGATGCAAGAACAAGTTAGACGTCCTCTAATTGTTGTTGCAAGTTTTTCCATGGCTGCTATAGGTTTCTAGCACGAACGTTTCTTACCTACGCCAAAACCACAACGTGATATGACAATTTCTATTTACCCTTCATAAGGACCCTTCTCATCGAATCCGATCCGACTAAAGTGGGAGAGACAGACACCCGCTAGCCACCTTATGCAACTAGTGCATGTCAGTCGATGGAACCTGTCTCACGTAAGCGTACGTGTAAGGTCGGTCCAGGCCGCTTCATCGCACGATGCCGCCGAATCAAGATAAGACTAGTAATGGCAAGTAAATTGACAAAATCGATGCCCACAACAACTTGTGTTCTAATCGTGCATAGAAACTACGCATATACCTAGCTCGTGGTGCCATTGTTGGGGATCGTTGCAGAAATTAAATTTTTTCTACGCATCACCAAGATCAATCTATGGAGAGACTAGCAATGAGAGAGAGGGGAGTGCATGTTCATACCCTTGAAGATCGCGATGCGGAAGCGTTACAAGAACGCGGATGAAGGAGTCGTGCTCGTAGCGATTCAAATCGCGGTTGATTCCGATCTAAGCGCCGAACAATCGCGCCTCCGCGTTCAACACATGTACAGCCCGGGGACGTCTCCTCCTTCTTGATCCAGCAAGGGGAGAGGAGAAGTTGAGGGAGAGCTCCGGCAGCACGACGGCGTGGTGGTGGAGCTTGCAGTTCTCCGGCAGGGCTTCACCAAGCACTACTACTACGGAGGAGGTGTTGGGGAGGGAGAGGGTTACGCCAGGGGAAGGGGTGCGGCTCCCATGCGCCTCCCCACTATATATAGGGGTGGAGGGGGCTGATTTCTTGCCCTCCAAGTCCATTGGGGCGTTGGCAAAGGTGGGGGAAAGAAATCCCATCATTTCCCTTCCCCACCGATTGTTATCCCCCTTTTTTAGGGATCTTGATCTTATCCCTTCGGGATATGATCTTATTCCTTCTAAGGGGGGATCTATGTGCGCCTTGACCAGGGGTGTGGGGCCTTGCCCCCACTACCCACTTTCATGTGGGTCCCACTCCGGAGCCTTCTAGAACCTTCCCGGTACAATATCGAAAAATCCCGAACATTTTCCGGTGGCCAAAATAGGACTTCCCATATATAAATATTTACCTCCGGACCATTCCGGAACTCCTCGTGACATCTGGGATCTCATCCGGGACTCCGAACAACATTCGGTAACTGCACACTAATTCCCATAACAACTCTAGCGTCACCGAACCTTAAGTGTGTAGACCATACGGGTTCGGGAATCATGCAGACATGACCGAGACAGCTCTCTGGCCAATAACCAACAGCGGGATCTGGATACCCATGTTGGCTCCCACATGTTCCACGATGATCTCATCAGATGAACCACGATGTCGGGGATTCAATCAATCATGTATACAATTCCCTTTGTCAATCGGGTACGTTACTTGCCCGAGATTTGATCGTCGATATCCCAATACCTCGTTCAATCTCGTTACCGACAAGTCACTTTTACTCATTCCGTAACACATCATCCCGTGATCAACTCTTTGGTCACATTGAGCTCATTATGATGATGTCCTACCGAGTGGGCCCAGAGATACCTCTCCATCACACGGAGTGACAAATCCCAGTCTTGATTCGTGCCAACCCAACAAACACTTTTGGAGATACCCGTAGTGTGCCTTTATAGCCACCCAGTTATGTTATGACGTTTGGCACACCCAAAGCATTCCTACGGTATCCGAGAGTTGCACAATCTTATGGTCTAAGGAAATGATACTTGACATTAGAAAAGCTTTAGCAGACGAACTACACGATCTTGTGCTATGCTTAGGATTGGGTCTTGTCCATCATATCATTCTCCTAATGATGTGATCCTATTATCAACGACATCCAATGTCCATGGTCAGGAAACCGTAACCATCTATTGATCAACGAGCTAGTCAACTAGAGGCTTACTAGGGACATATTGTGGTCTACGTATTCACACATGTATTACGGTCTCCGGTTAATACAATTATAGCATGAACAATAGACAATTATCATGAACAAGAAAATATAATAATAACCATTTTATTATTGCCTCTAGGGCATATTTCCAACAATTTTCTCTTTTATTTCTTTTATAGCGGACATCCCATCTTTATTGGATCCTTCTTTTATTTCTTGTCATGCATGTCCTTATTTATTGGGTGTCTCTAGAAAATTTATCTTCAATTTCATGTCCAATCCTGTTTTTGCCGGGGTGTTCATCCCCAATCTAAATCAGTACCGGTATTAAAAAAATACGGATAATGCATTATTGATTAACATTGCAGCCTAGATATTATTTTTAAATTGTTAACAGGTAAAATAATATCATATTCAGATTCTACATATTTTTCTAATCAAATTTCATTATATAACATGTTAAATTTAGAGTTACGGTTTAGAAGATATAAGTATTTTTAAAAACATTTGATATGTACTTCGAGTTTAATGTCAGAAACATTAGGGGGTTTTCTGTAAAATATCAAAACGGACTAAGAATACATATTTCTTTTATTAGTAGGTATAGAAAGTTAATGAATCCTGACCGAGATGCTGATCGATATTGGACGACTGTTTTCTTGCCCGAAGGAAACTAGAACTCGACGTCATCTGTAAACTGCATGGCGGAGAAACATACTGTCATCATCAATGAGTAATGTGGCAATATACACTTGCGTGAGGAAAACTATTTTGTAGAGCACAGGCTTAGGTGCACCTCCTTATCTAGCGTGCCTTGCTTGAGCATGTGGATTACAAGAGTAACAAGGTGCTCCCGAATATAGGGCTCTCGTATTCAACTCGAACATAGTCGTCTCCTTTCTCCACCACACGAGGACTGAAGTTGTCTGGCTTTGTCTTGGTCACCTGCCAACAGGTATTACAATACAACATGTTGATATGACTTGAGTAATTTACCCTCCCACTGCGCACTATAGAAACAAGATTGAGATGTTACATATACAACTTCAATGAGCACTTTCATGGCCTCATCTTTGCTTATGGGTTTACCCCTGGGGCCATCCTTGGGATTGAAATTCCTAAAAAAGGTCATGTTCAGTACTCCACGCTACAGATAAATCTTTCAAACAACAACAACAAAGCCTTTAGTCCCAAACAAATTGGAGTAGGCTAGAGGTGAAACCCATAAAAACTCGTGACCAACAGATGAATCCTTCAAACAATTTTACAAAATCCAGATATATTAACTAGCTATCAAAGAAGAACCTGATGTTCACGACCTGGCCTGGTAAGTGCTAACCCGTCGCTGTTGTTCAGAAATATTTGTTTAAGTCCTTTCCAATCGTCTCGTTTCTTGAGCCATGTGATTAGCGATCCAGGCGACTGGATAGACAAGCCTAGGCATCCAAAATTGATTGCCTGGGCCATGCTAATCAAACTTTCTTGTTTCGCAAGCCAGGCTAACTAATTCCCCATGTTCTCCAGCCAGGCCAACTCCCTCATCACTAGGACGCCAGCCAAACGAGAGCTAGGCAGCTCCCAGGGAGGCCCTAGGCCAGGCGCCAAACGTCCCAGATGGGAACCAAACTGACCTTATATCCATGACAAGATGATAGAAAAAACAAGCCACCAATGAATTCATATAGCTCTAGGCCCGAGGATTGTAGCTTGATGATGAGTACTTCACCACTAGGTTGCCAGTTTGGATGCATGAATCCCACCTCAAAGTGTTTGCGGGCAATGAAGCATGTCTTCGGTTTAATCCCAACCCCCCCCGCCCCACTACCGCCCACCCACCCCCCAAAAAAACCTAGTTAATATATTTGCCATCGTTTTGATTGCTCGTGTTTCTGACAAAAAGTAGAGTTGCTAGCGAGCATATGTATTCTAGATCATTTGCAACCAACCAAGCAAGAGCCGATTTACGCAATTGCAAACATATTGGTACTTATGTTGATACTTCATACACTTTTGAATCATGATTTAACTATATTTAAACTTGATGCTATTATACTCTAGAATCAACTTCAAGATTCTAAAACACTATCATTTTCTATACATGTCAGTGAAACAGCGTACAAGTGCACATATAAATGCACACTTCAACACAATAATGGAGATCAACTCGTTTCAAAGTATGTGACCCTTAGCATGAACCCAAACTCATTTTATTGCGAAAATATTTTCCTTAAACAGGTCAAAACTAGCTTAAAATCAACAATTATAGTTTTGATTTTGCACAAACAATTGTATACTTAATGAATAATATTAGAAATATATGACAATATGCACCTTATACACAAACATGGTTACATTGTTAGTTCTCTTAGTTATATTTGAAAATATTATTTAAAATAATATACTGAAATTATCAATAAAACCGGCATATTTTTAATGAAAAGATTAACCATGATAAGTGGAAATGTTTAGTATAAACATATAAGAAATTTAATTTGCATTAAAATATAAATGAGAAATTTTATGGTGCATCGATCTACGGGATAAAGTGGGTATATACAAGGAATTTAATTTGTTTGTAATTCCAAATGTTTGATTTTATGTTGAATCATTCTATAGGATAAAATAGGTATATCCAAAGAATTTAATTTGCATGGAAATCCAAATGAGTGAATTTACGATTTATCGTTTTACAGGATAAGTGTATTGTGCATAATCAATCAAACAGTTGTAATGTATTGTGCTAGGTCTAGTTTTACAAGAATAACTGATTTTTTTTGTACAAAGTCATAATTATTCTAAAAAAATTAATTGATCTTAATTACAATTCATCCATACATGGCTTATGTGTGTGTTAATTCAAATAACTTAGTGGTTCATTTGTCGCCTTCTGATAGTTCCAATCCTGAGCGAAGAACACCTCAATCGCTAATAACGAAAAAATCCAATAATTCATGATAATTTACTAAATTCATGATTTCAAAAAAACATGCAAATATTTTTTACAATATATGAACATGTTTTCAAAATTTGGGATTTAAAAAAAATCATGAAGATTCTTTAGAAACCGCATACGTTGAAAAATTGTGGTGTTGGGCCAGCCGACCATAACTTGTGGCCACATTTGCTCCATTATTCTGTGCTAGAACTCTCATCAAATAAGCTTGGATGAATGACAACGGTGTAAAGTGTACTGTCAAAATGGAATAGCCCAACTCATGATAGGCTCAGACATAGTATTTCGGAATGCAGATACATGTGTCTATTTGGGCTATTGAACAAGCCCATGGTTATACATGATTATTCTATAAAGGTCCACTGCACAATGATTCTTTGTGTGTGTGTGTGTGTTTGCTGTTAAAAAAACTTACCTTTTATGTAAAAACATGTTTTTTCTTAAAACAGTACTAAGACTTTATTCCTGGGATGATGATAAATCGTTTACAAGGCACCAAGAAATAAAATTGTCTCAAAAGCAAGAAGATGTAGTACTGTAGCAGTTTCTGGCTAAAGTATGAGCTACTGTTGAATTTGCTCGGTGAAAGCTATGGGTGTATGTAACTTTTGCAAAATTCTTTGCTATCTCCTTCAGCCCAGGCATAGTAGCAACATCTCGACCCATTGTAATAATGGAACCCCTCAACGGAATCTACTGCGAAGCTGCAATCAGGACTCAATGTGCAGGTTGGTGCATCCAATTTGGACAGCGAGAAGCAAAGCCATTTTTTATAGCAACCGGTTCAGCTGAATCCACACTCGTCGGATGTGATAGGAGCCACGTCGCGGCTGCAATGAAAAAATGTTAGTACGCCACGAATGATGTAATGCAGCAGCATTTTCAAGCTTATATTAGCAGTTGTTCGTGTGTGATTATCCCGAGGGGAGGGGAGGATCTGCCTTGTTCTAGTGGTGCTACTGCTTGCTAGCTGAAGAACAAATAGCTCTTGTCATATATAGTAGGGCATATGTTGCTCAATTTTCTTGTACTTTCTAGAATTGTATGGCTGCATTTGTCACCTCGTTTTCCTTATGGAAATTAATTTACCGATTTCGAAACAAAACCTCCAAAGTTTCATCCCCATATATGTACATTTGACTCGTTTAATTCAGAGTATTTTATGGTTGTAGTTATGGTCAAACGTCAGCAGCCTTAGAATCATGAGAGAATTCCTTATTTAACACTGTTTTAAAATTTGTTGCCTTATTTAACACCAGAAAACGTTTTCTTCCTTATTTGACACTGAGTCTAAATTTTATGTCTTTTATGACACTTTCGTTCATTTTTAGCCTTAGTGGTGTTAAATGTCACCTGAAAAGACGTATTTGCTCCTAATGTGATATGTGACATGTGACCAAGAATTTACATGCATGTGTGTATCGGGCCAACTTGTTTTGTGTTGGCCTTGGTCCTGACCTCGACGGCGTTGTAGCAGTGTGCTTTCCGACGTACATTCATAGTACTTTCCAAGCTAATGGGTTCCGTACGAAGCTAGCACGTACACAATAAACAAGTAGGCGGGCAGGTGGATCGATTCTAGTTGGACGTATACTTATGTACGTACCAGAGGAAGCTAGCTAGCAGCCGTTATCTCGCTTGATGATTCTACTTTGGCTGGCTAGCTAACCAGCTATATGTATTGGAGGAAGCTAGCTAACACCGTAACACGAACACACGAGGCGATTGATGATGGCCACACGGTCTTTCTTTCAATCTCAACTCAGGGTTGTTATAAAGGGGCTGGGTACATACATATATACACTACGTTACACCTAGCATTTTTTGTAGCTATTCATGATCTAAACAAATTTATACTGACATCAAGAAACATTGGTCCGAAAAATTTATACTGAATTGCAAAACAACAAGGTGTGTACGGGTGTAAATGGATTTGTCAGGTGTATGGGAGCTCGCCGGGGAGCATCCAAGGGAGGCTGTATGCAACATGTGCGTCCAGCCTTTTGAATGGCAGCCTGACTTAAAGTCGGTTCAATGGAGCACTTAGATCAATTGATGGCAAAACTTCCCGTACTTACTCGGCACTCTAGTATATTATGGGGTTAAGAATATAAAATGGTAGATCTACCAGGCTTGCCATCCAGACAGAGTCGCATACACTGAAGCTAAACTATCACATACCACATGAGGGGTAAAAAATAGGTCTTTTCAAGTGGCATTTAACGCCACTAAGGCTAAAAGTGGACGAAAGTGTCATAAAAGGCATAAAAATTTAGACATGATGTTACATAGGGAAGAAAAAAAATTGAGTGTCAAATAGGAAAACAAAATTTAAAACAGTGTTATATAAGGAATTTTCTCTAGAATCATCGGTGCCCTATAACAATTCACGTAATCACGTTCGTCAAATTTTATGATTGCAGCATTTTGCGTTTCCATTAAATTGTTCGGAATTTCCAAAAATGTTCGTATTTTAAAAAAAACGTTTTTGCAAAAACTGATCAAATATTCGAAAAAATCACGTTTTTATAAAAATGACTAGCACTTACGTACAAAATTTTTTAATGTTTTCAAAAAATGATCTCTTTTAAAAAAAATTTAAAAAATTGTTCGAAACTAAAAAGAACTGACTAAACACCGGATGCTGCAGTAAATAGCGTCGCTACACTGGAACGTGAGTTGCTCTATGGAGCGCCCATGTGCGTTGTGGTGCTATTGAGCGCAATCAGCGAGTCTAGTAAACGTCAATCTGCCTGGCCTAGTGAACAAGCCCATATTAGGCAGAATCATTCTGACGGCCCGCAAGGCATAACGCTTTTTTTTTTTTGGCTATTCTGCATAATTGGCCCTTTGCGAGTGATTATCCCGAGGACCTGCTTTGTTCTTGTGGTTCTAGTTAGAACAAATAGCTGTAGTACTACTGTCTTAGCAGGCAGGGCCTCTCTTGCTCAATTTTCTTTTTGCTTTCTTGTCTTGTCTTTGCCGTGCCAACATCTGTTCATGTACCTAGTGAAATTATGGTGGCATGGTAGCAAAATATTCACTTTGTTGAACGTGCTCCAGCTGACACCATATTTTGCACACTATACATGTGCAGAAAAAAAAGAAGATCCCAAAAAAGGATGTACACTATACATGTGCAAACTTGTGTGATGAAATAAGCAAACAGGTGACCTAAAATCATGATATATATTTTTTGAACATGTGTAATATACATCCATGTGAACATGTAGATTATTTGAAAATTTTGGAACTTGAAAATGTGATTCTCGAACTATTCAAAATAAAGTGCTCACTCGGAGAGGAAAATGTTCGACGAGTCCACTCATCACCTTGCTAATCTTCTTGGACACAATTATAAATTTACTGTTTCCAAAACACAAAAGTTTCATCTTTACATATGTATAGTTGACTCGATTAGATTAGAGCACTGGAGAGTGAGTGAGTGAAACAATGTCGGAGAAAGCATTCGAAGGCTCCATTCATCGCCTCACCTCCCTTGTGGCAATTGGTTCTGCCGATTTCAAAACAAAATCTCCATGGGAGTTTCATCTTCATGTAGTATGTACATTGCACTCCGATTAATTCAGACTACTTAATGACTGAAGTTACGGTCAAACGTCAGCAGCATTTTGCGACGCCTCCTTGGGCTCAGCATTCCGATCATCATCGCCGCCGGCGCCGGCCCGCAGCCGCGCCTTCTCGGCCTCGACGCCCCAGTCCATGCGCGCGATCACCACGAGCAACACCATCAGGCTGGCCGCGGCGCCGATGATGAACCCGGCCAGCAGCCCGGTGATGCCCAGCCGAGCCCTGAACCCCAGCGCCACGCCCACCGGCAGCGCCACCAGGTAGAACCCGCCCAGCACGGCGTACATGCCCACGGCCGGTCTCGCCGTGCCGCGCACGATGCCGCCGCACACGTTCAGCGGGAAGTTGACCACCTCCAGCGCCGCCATCACCTTCATCGCCTTCCCCACGCCGTCCCGCACCTCCGCGCCGTGCGTGTAGAGGCGAGGCCACTGCCGCCGCGACGCCAGCATCAGCAGCCCGCCCAAGGCACCGGCGAGCACGCCACCGAGGATCGAGACGGCGCCGGCCCTGCGCGCCCCCACGGCGTCGCCCGCGCCCAGTGAGTTGGACACGCGCACGGACGCGCTCACGGAGAGGGAGAGCATGCCGGCGAAGAGGAGGTAGTCGAAGTTGAGGGTGATCGCGATCACCGCCACCGCGCGCCGGGCGTCCGGCAGGCGACCCGTGAGCAGGATCAGGATCTCGTAGCACCACCACTCGAGGCACGTGTTGAGGCAGCACGGCACGGCGAGACGGATCAGCCGGAGCCAGTCGGCCGCGGCAGTCTTGGTCTCCTCCGGCCACCACCACCGCGCGCACGGCGCCGCTGTGGCCGCCGTCGTCTTGGCGCTCTTCCTCGCGAGGAGCACGTCGGACGCGAGCACGTAGGCGGAGAGGAGGACCGCGACGACGAGGTCGCTGAGCCAGACGGCGGCGGCGACGCCCTCGACGGCCCTGGTCCGCGCCAGCCACGCGGTGAGCGGGACGTGGACGGTGAGGCCCACGGCGGAGGCGAAGAGCGTGGGGAGCGTCACCTCCTGGGAGCTGAGGTACGACTTGAGCGGGGCGAGGAAGGAGGTGACGGCGAGGTCGGGGAGGAGGCACAGCACGTACCGCCGCGCCACCACTGCGATGTCGGGCTGCTGGCCGAAGACGCGGAGGAGCACGGTGTCGACGCGGAGCCAGAGGAGCGCGATGGGCAGGGAGGCGGCGAGCAGCATGGCGGTGGCCATGAGCAGCGTGCGGCGGAGCAGGGCCGCGTTCCCGGCCCCGTGCGCCTGGCCGCAGATGGGGTCCATGGCGCCGCATAGGCCCGTGAGCACCGCGAAGCCCGTGGCGTTGGCGAAGCTGAAGCCGAGCGTGCCGGCGGCGAGCTGGAGGTCGCCGAGGCGGCCGAGGAAGGCGGTGGTGACGGCCTGCTTGGCGAACCAGGTGAGGTTCATGCCGATGAGCGGCAGCGCGATGCCCCGCTGCGCCCGCGCCTCGCCGGCCACCGCGCGCGCCCACCCCCAGGGCCTCTTCTCCCTGGCCGCCGGGCACCCATCCTGATGATGCTCTTGCTCATGCCGACCGTGATCATGTGGTGGTGACGGTGGATCCATGGGAGAATGCCTGCCCAGCCCGTGCTCAGTGTGAGCAGAGCAGAATGGGTTTGCTTCGGGGAGAAGGCCGAAGAAGTGATGCAATGCAAGGAGATAGAGATATGGTGACGCCCGTTTTGATCAGGCATACAAAAAGAGATATGCTGATCCAAACCGACTCCAAATTTGGCATTCCCAAATAAATGCCATACCAGCAATTTATTTACTACGTAGCACGAATAGCTGTGGAGCAACTAGGTGGATGACACGGAGGCATGTGAAAAAATTGTACTAGCAACTTTGTGCATGTGGTTGATTTGGGGAGAAATTTGTTAGTAATCCATATTTATACTCTGTGATTCAGCAATAAATATCAAGACCATCTTTCAATTCAAAATAGATATGGTTCGTAAATTTGCAGGAGTTAATTTTGTGATCTGTATAAGATTTGAGTAGTGTTTTGTAGTGTTAGAATAAATATAACGTCGTTCTAAAACAAGAATAAATATTACTCTACATCTTTTGTCGCCAGCTGGACGAAATTGTTACTAACATGTTGAACATGTTTACTACACATATGTATGGAGAAATTTATAAAGTAGACCTAGAAATTATCAGTGACCAACCAAGTTTTAAAATACCATTTTCACAGGATGAACAAATGTTCACAACGTGATGAATACATTTTTAGGTTGTATTAATCACATTTTCTATATGAAACATAGTAGACTGAATAATAAAGAGTATATGGCTTTGTGCACCTATGAATCCAGAGATCAGGGATTATCCTACTTTTTGGAAGAAGAAAAAAAGTGGCATCGACTGACCCTAATAGATACGGGTGGGATAGGTGGATGACACGAGGGCATGTGAAAAACAGGAAGGATAAGCTAGATTTGGCGTCGACTTAATTAATCGGGACTAGATAAGAAGATTAACATACACAACTGATGTACTTAGTGCTAATGGATTCCTGCATCCATGATTACCAAGTGGTGAAGTGGATGAAGATTACCCCGATCTGTTGGTATCATAGCTAGTGGAATGGAAAGGCAGGCACACTCCATCATTGAACAACAAAGATGGTACTTGCTAAGATACATGGAAATTGGCAACACAGTAATCTATACCCCTTTATAGTGTGCGAATACCTTTGAAAGATGGTCGTTGGATGAAGCCAATCCGATGGTGCATAGATGGCAAATTCGAGCACTACTGGCCGTTGGATATCATCTACATTCCATCAGATTTTGCCACATGTACAATCTAGAAGACTCCATGGTTGAACTTAAGCATAATGCACAAACCTTAAAACACAAGCACTTCTCCTTTGTTCTAGAATCTTCCATATCTTAATTGCCCAATTTTTTTAGATGAATTGCCATTATTTGTTTTTACTTTATGCCTTACAACGCACAATTTCATGGATCTTAAAATAGATTAGCTTTTTTAATTAAAAAACTAATTGATTTTGAATGAGATGAACTATAAGAATTAAACAAACATCTACATCATGCATATATGACTCAAAGCTTACATGCTATAATGTGATATTTATTCATAATTTGGTTGCCAAATCTCATGTGTGCAATGCACGTGTACCTTACTACTTCCTCCATTCCTAAATACTCCCTCCGTTCCCAAATATAAGTCTTTCTAGAGATTCCAACAAGTGACTAGCTATATACGAAGCAAAATAAGTGAATCTACACTGTAAAATATGTCTACATACATCCGTATGTTGTAGTCCATTTGAAATGTCTAAAAAGACTTATATTTAGAAACGGATGGAGTATAAGTCTTTCTAGAGATTCCACTATGAACTACATACAAAGCAAAATGAGTGAACCCACACTCTAAAACATGTCTATATACATTTGTATGTAATTTGTAGTGAAATTTTTAAAAAGACTTATATTTAGGAACGGAGGGAGTAGTTAACAAGAGAGAATGAATTCTAGAATGTACTATTGAGGATCAAGATCAAGTAGGTTCACTCCATTCATCATCGCAAAAAAAAAGTAGGAATTCTAGGATGTACGATTGGGGATCAAGATCAACTAGGTTCATTCCATTCATCGCAAAAAAAAGTAGGTTTATTCCATGGAATCCCCTAATCAAACCTGTCCTAGATAAGGCTGAATCTTGATATGTGCATCTACATGCATGGTATGTACAGTATATCTGCATCTGATAACGGTAGCATCATATGTGCAACAAATTCAGGGAAGCTAACTGCATGCCGATCATGCGTGCTGGCTAACTTTGCTTGTGTGTGTGTGTGTGTGGGTCCGTTACAACATAGTTGAAGGTGTGGTGTCACTGAAGAAAAGAAGGCAGTTACCAAACCATACGCCTGCTAAAAGCAGGGCCGGCCCTAGCATCTTAGAGGCCCTTGTGCGAACTTCTGAACTCCACCGGCCATGGGCCCTCGCCTTGGCACGGCTCTGACTGCCACGACTATCACCAATAATATTGTGGCAGGTGTATAGTGGCTGCGACCCGTCGGAAGAACCGACAACGAGATTCATCCAACGAGAAAAATCATTGGTTGCATGATGCCTAATTAGTGGAGTATTGCATGCTTTTTTTAGTTTGAATAGGAGTATTGCATGATGCATGGGGCCTAATTAAAGGAGTGTTGCATGCTTTTTAATTTTGTGGGAAGGAGTATTGCATGCTGCGACTCATACTTGCCAAACTAAATGGGATTTTTGGCTGCATGGAATGGATACACATCTCACACTGCATAGATCCGGCATTAATTGAGATCGATAATCAAGGATATTAGCAGATTGGCTGATTTCATGGCCAAAATTTTCGCCGCAGAGTTAATTCCTAGCTTGGTCGCGCAGCGGGAGTAGGTGACTGGCTGAATGGTTGTCTCTTGGCTGGTCTTTTTACCTTCTCTATCTTTTCTTCTTCCTAATATGCTTATATATCTACTAGAGACATGCAAACGAATGGGCCCCTGCTTGGGCTGGGCCCTAGGCGGCCGCACTCCTCGCCATGCCCCAGGGCCGGCCCTGGCTAAAAGCAGCGACAATCAACGATGATGATAAGATGAGAGCACTGGTGTAGTTAGTGCTAATGGTTGGATTCCTACATGAATGAACGATTACAAAGTGGATCGAGATTACCCCGATCTGTTGCTGCCATAGTTAGTGGGCAGCAAAGGTAGTAGTAGTAGGATCCATGGACATGGACATGGCAAAGCCAGTCAGGATGCAGAGTTCTAGAATGTGCAATTTGTGATCAAAGCTCAAGTTTATTCCATGGATTCCCTTATAATTATAAATCATATCCTAGATAAGGTCATGTTAGATAAATAACTACTGTACACTATATATAGTTCCGGGTGCAAATTAAGTTGACAGTGGTGAGTGACATGATTCAGAGCATCAGATTCACACGCATGATGGATGGATGGAGGGATCTCATCTCTCAAGTGGTGTGGATCCTAGTACTGGCTACAAGGACGGTCACATGCATGATCGATCTGCCACCTGACTCTCACTCACACGCATAGCATGCACTGGTCGACACCTACGAGCTGCTTGGCCAAGTGTACATGCATGCATAGTAGACAAGCTAACAGAAGCATGCGTGATACGTGCAACAAATTCAGGGGAAACGCATGCTAATCATGTGTGCTGGCTAGCTTTGCTCTTATGTGTATGTTTTAAAGACTTTAGATCATGGATCCGTTAGAGTAACTTCAATGGGGCGACCCATTTCGTCCGCCCGCGTCCATTTGGTTCGGCGCGGACAAAAGCGCCGACTCAAACTCAAATCGTGTCTGCCCTGCGTCCGCGCCGACCCATTTCCGGCCTAAAATTGCGCCTGGAATGCGTCGGCGTGGTCACGAAGCAGACGCGCCGCGCGTCTCCTCGCCGTCCGCCGCATCCCCACCTGGCGGCTGTCCAACCGCTACGGTCAACATAATTTATAACGACCGCCCATCTTGGGCCCACGCGTCAGCGACGGCGGTCGTCCTTTTTTAAGCCGGGCGTGCGGCGGGGCCGTCCTCATCCACTACCACTCGCCCCCCCCCCCCCCCCCCCCCCCCCCCCCCCCCCCCCCCCCCCCCCCCCCCCCCCCCCCCCCCCCCCCCCCCCCCCCGTCCCCATCTGGCCACCCCTGCCCCCACGCCGGCGACAACCCTAGCCACCGCCAGCATGGGTTTCTTCTCCGGTGTCGGCAGCAGCCGCAAGAGCAAAGCCCCCACTCGCCATTCCCCCTCCCTTCCCGCGCCAGCGCGCGCTCCCTGGCAGAGGCGGCGCATCAGCGTGCCGGTGCACCAGGCCGAGTGGCACTGGCACCACCGCGTGCCTCTGCCGTATCCGGACGTGACGCTGCCACACGACTGGCATTTGGATCCGGAGAGGATCCCAGTACCGGCGGCGCCGCGGATGACCAGGGCCCATGCAGAGGAGGTGCGGCGCCGCGGGCGTTGCTGAGCGAGGAGCAGCGCGCCGACCCGCACTTCACCGTCGACTCGCTCAATTGGGCTCGATGGTTCGCCATCGAGCACGAGGAGGCGAGGCGATGCGGCGTCCGCGGCGTCGACCACAGCCTGCCGTCGTCCGCGACGAGGACCAGGAGGCTAAGGCCGCCTACCAGGCGGCCATCAAGGAGGGAGGCGGACGAGGCGGCTTTCGAGGCTGCCATGGCGGAGGCCATGGCCCTCTCCGCGGCGGGCGACTGCGTCTTGCCGCCGGTGGCCCCGCCGTCCCCGCCCAAAGCCGATTCGGAGGAGCCGGCCTACATCGAGCGCTACTCCTGGACCGGAGTAGTCCGCGAGTGGGTCAGCGCTCCGCCGATCTGGCTTGGGGCGACGGAGAAGCAGGAGGCGGCCTACCTCGACCACTGGCGCCGCGTTCGGCTTGCCGAGGACCGCCGGGAGGGCCAGCGCCTGCAGATGCTCGAGCGCGAGGCCGAAGAGGAGGCGCGCCAAGCCCAGGCAGCGGCGGCAAAGCCCGGCATTACCGCCGTCTGGAACACGGGGTTCCCCTGGGCCAGCCCTGCGCCGACGTTGATCGACCTCACCGGTCCCGACGCAGACGCCGCCGCCGACGAGGACGCCTAGGACAGCGCGTCGTCTAGTTTTTAGTATTTTAATTAATGTAATGTGGACTTTCGCCGGCCTTCGTGGCCGGCTTTTATGTTTAATTAAATGCATGTATTTATTTTCAAAATGCTTGCAATACTTTTTTTGGCGCACCGATGAAATGGGTTGGGCCAGCGTTGGGCGCTCGCGCCGACCCAAACACAGCGCCGGACGTTTGTGTCCGCCGGACCAACCCAAACGGATAAAAAGCGGACAAAAGTGCCGTCCGTTTGGGTCGGCCCGTTGGAGTTGCTCTTATACTACTGCTAAGATATCAAATAAAGATGAGGCAGTTATCAAATTAAGTGCCTCCTGAAAGCAACATTAACAAAGATGATGATGATGATGATGATACAAACTTGTAGCCCACAAGAAACTCTGCTGCGACCAAAAAGAAAGAAAGAAAATACCTCTGTTTTGGAGAAGAAAAAGGGAAGGGTAAAGAATGTGTGTATGCGTCTGTTGGATGATAACCAAGCAAAGGCGGCAAATAATGGGCTCACCATCACTCCCCACTATCAGCGGAATAATTTGGCCAAAGTGACTTGCCTCCTCTTTTCGGCAAATCCAAGTGCATTGCTTTGAGGATATCCTACATTTGTTTGTGTGCCTTTCCAGGGTGCAAATGCAATATCGAGGTCTCTTTCCCTTTCTCTTTTGCTAGCAAATTTATGCTTTAATGAATTGGTGGAATTGAAGGAGCAACTTTAGTTAGTTTTCACCATCCTATCCGCCTAATTTGCCTTGCAGATTAAAACAGAGTTGCTTGCAGGAGTTTCTCACGTGCATGGCCATGCATTCCAGCTGCAAGCAAATAAATGTATAATATGTGTATGATCCTTGTCCGCCAAAATGAAAAGAAAAAATGTGTGGTCCTTTTTGGAGGAAAGAAAGGACAAGTGTGATCTCTCTTTTAAAAGGCAAATGGAAGGTTTGGAGGCTGGAGCGGGTTCAATAGGATTTTCTTGAAGAATCACTTTGATAATTTCCACAGAAACATGAGTTTTATTCGCCTCGGTATTCAAGCGGAAATCAAAAGTGTGACTGTTCGCTTTCTAGTCTTAGGGAGTGAATAATTCCTTGACGTACATTTGAGAGAGAGAAAGAGTGGAGGAGGAGAGTGATGTAGTAGTACAATGAAGAGGGGAGATTGACCGGGCTGATCGATGGCACCCCGATCGCATGGGCTAGTCGGCATCGAATGAAACCGACACCCCTAAGTTCAGGGGTGTCGGTGAGTTAAGCAAATCAGAGAAGCAGGAAGGAGAAAAATGTCGGGGCGTATTCACACGACTGGACTAGGCAGTGAACGCGGCGATGTTGTTCGGTGAGTAAAAATAGCTTGGCTTACCTGAGTTGATATAGACTGATTTTGGTCAATAGAAGGAGTAGCTATCATGATAAGTGATGGTGGAATCCAAAATGATGTGCACTCGGATTTAAAGCGGGGGCACATTTGTTCTCACACGGCTGGACTCTCATCAGTCATGCGTCCATCCATCCAGGCGAGTCTAGCTAGCTAGCAGTGTACGTACTATGTCACATACGTAGATGTAGATGATAGGTCACTCACGTCATACACTGTGCCCTGTCATCCATCCGGCCGGGTACATGGTTTTTTGTTTGTCATCTGGATCACCTGCACAACCAAATCGAATCGAATCAAAAAAGCCAACACTGTGATCGATGTGCAGGTGTGATCGACATGTACCATGCATGATGCATGCTTCCTGTCATGTAGTTCACCTTCAATCTCTGTGCACCCCCAGTCAGAGTAAACCCCATTGTTTCAAATACGAAAACATGTCTACATAATTTAGTTCCAGTGTGTTATCAAACAGCAATGTTTCAAATTTATATTTCCCGCAAAAAATAAAGTTTCGAATTTATATGTCGTGTTGTTTGGGGGAAACAGTAAAAGTAGAAGTTTCTATGAAGCGAATCGTATAGTATCTTATTTGTTTGAGATCACGAATCGTATATCTTGATGCAGGGCCCTCGGAAAATTCACTCTCACGCCAATATTATGAAAAATTATCACCTGGGCAATAGTTTTTACGGTAAAATTTGTATACACATAAACGAAGTATGCACACAGATTAGGTAAAATTCAGACTCGAATATTCTTTTTCAATGTGATTCAACTACGAGTAATTATGAATGGAGCATGTTCAGAGTAATAAAGAAGTATGACATATGCGTATGTGGCATATGAGGAGCGGGAATAAATATATGCTCGAAGGAGTAGAGGACAATTTCCCTCTATTTCACCGTGTTTTCTGGGACTAGCCCACCGACTCACCAATCACTTGCATGATGCATAAGTGTGTTCGACGCGTTTTTGTCGCAATTTTATGAAAATATGGCACCAATAGGCATGTACAAGCCTGTATGTAGAAGTGACAAAGATGTTGATTTTCTTTGAAGAGTAATATCGTAACCAACCAGTGGAGAGCATTATTTATGCCTACCTGTACGTTGATCTAATCAGCTTGATTAGCTAGCTATGCATGCAATGAGCCATGCATGGCTCACGTACCCTATGAAGAATGAAGAATATTATGTGTGTAAGAAGCAAATGACCACACGTTCATGCATGCCCGGCCGATCGATCAGGTCGTGGTGCGCCGCATGCTTAGTCGCATACATGCGCGTCACAACAACCCAATAACCAGATGGATAAGTACCAAGGAGCAGATGACTATGATCCACACGCATACGAGTACTTATCTGTTTCAAAAAAATCGGTAACAATCATCTAGCCGGCGCTAGCCTCTGCCTATAAATACGAGAACGGATTGATTAACCAGGGGGGGTGGATGACACGCAGCACCCCATCGGTCCATAACTCACGCACCCGAGGCCGTACGGCGGCAGCGTCATGGAGGTGAGGACGCGCCCACGGCAGCAGCGTCCTGGAGATACGCTCGCCGGGCAACCCGGTCCCGTGGCTGTGCGTGCCCTAAGGAGGAGGAAGCCGCGGATGAACCCATCCGTGTGGCAGCGCGGTGTCATCAGCGCCCTCGCACGCATCCGGCGGCGGCAACACGTGTACCGACGAAGAGCGTGCCATGCATCTGCACCCTCCCATTGTTTATATTGTGTTACTATCTTCTAGCTTGCAGATGGCCTACGGATGAAGATTGGTGAAGCGTGTATACATGCGTGGCTGTGCATGTGTACACAGGCTATCCGGAAGAGAAGAGCACCCAGAGGGAAGCGGTCACACAGAGGCAGCGACTACACGCGCCGACGAAGGCCGCGGGTACCCCGGCGACAGATCATGTGCTGCGCCTCGGTGCACTTGTAGGCCGCAGACGATGGGCCGGTGTCCGCGATGACGATGGACGTCCGCCGGCGAGCCCAGCGAAGCCTTCTGGCCACACGCTACATCAACAATCAACCCCAGCATCCTTCTTTGTTAACGACATGTATAATTAATCTTCTCACCTTTTCTCTCTTTTCATCTCCCGTTTCAGTGAGGAGCGACGATGGAGAGCGCGCCCCGGGGAAGGGAGAGGACCAAGAGGAGATGCTACTGGCGGCGACATAAGCGGCACCGGGTCAGAGCAGCAGGGAAGAAGAATGCATCCGCGGCGACGGCGGCGGCGGGAGTACGTTGCCAACGACGGGCAGGCGGCCGGCGAGATGAAGAACACGCAGCATGGACGCACGGGAGACACAGGCACCCATGGACGCCGTAAGGCCACCGCCCTTCACATCCATCGCGGGAAGGAACGCAGCAACCAGAGGCCCAAAGGCCATCGTGAGATCGCATCTCGCGGAGACGCACAGCGGCAAGGGAGTCCTCGGAGCCTCGCACATCCAGTCACCACGCAAGCAACACCAATGCCGGCGACCGCCTTGTACAAGCGCCAGGAGGAACTAGCCGGTCATGACATGGAGGGGAGGCTCACGTTCCCGGATGCCTTTCATTTTCAGGTGTCATGTTCTTGGCTGGAGATTACTTGGGAGCTGCCGGAGCTTTTCAACGACGCAGCCCAACTGCTAGCCCCGGCGCTCTACCATTGCGGCCTTCATGGCGCTCGGCGAATAGCCCATGGTGTACAGGTCGCGACGCACAGATTGCGACGAACAGGGCCACGATGAACGGGTTCATGACAAAGGATATACAGACATACAAATTTTGCATCACGCTCTTGGAAGAGACGGCATGGCGGAACCGGAGCTCGCTGACGACGCAGCCCGAGACTCGCCTTTCCCTTCAAGACGCACAGATTGCGAGGAACAAGGCCACAGTGGACAGGTTTATGGCGAAGGAGACACCGGTGTACAGGTTTTGTGTCACACTCTTGGAGGGGACGGTGCGGCGGAGCCGAAGCTCGCTGACGGCGTAGCCCGAGACTCGCCTTTCCCATCACGACGTACAGGTCCTTGGTGGAACCAATATCCGCAACGACGTATCTAAGACCGGTTCCTCCTTCACGAGACACGCGTCCCCGACGAACAGGTCAATGGCATACAGATCCTTCATTGTGCCGGAGTTTGCAGCGACGTAGTACCAAACCGGTCCCTCCTTCGAGAGGTTCACCCAGCATGGCGAACAGGTCCACGGCGTCGCCGGCGTACAGGTCACCCTTCGGCGTAGCACCAGCCCAAGGCGACGCGGCCCCTACAACGCTACCTTTATACGGCCTCGTGAGGCGGCCTCCTTTGTCTTGGCGGACCGCCGAATACTCGGCGTCTAGCCGAGACAAGGTGCCAACCACCACGGCCACGCCAATGTGAGTGCACGTCAGTTTTTATACTGACGCCGGTCTCTCCAAACTATTACTCCCGCAAGGCGTAGCCCCCTTGCATACCCCGACGAAGTTATTGGTCGTCAAGAAGTCTAAGCCGAGCGCGACCCATGCCACCCTGACAACAAATACTCCAACGCTGCCAAGACCGACGAGGCATGACGGACTGAGGTCTACATCGACGAGCTCGCATTGTCGTCATCTTCAAGCAACGCCGCCATGGGGCGACATTTGAATCTACTCCGACTTCTACATCAACACACTCCCCAAATCCCGTCCAAGCTCCGACGAGGCGAAGCCACTTCACCGACATGTCTTCTTCCGATGAAGCTATCCATGTCTTGCCGGGCACCGACGAGGCAAAGGCAAGACACACCGTGTCTGACACCGACGAGGCGGACACCACCAGGCCGGGCACCGACGAGGCGAAGGCCGACCATCTGTCTGAGCTGACGAGGCCAGACATCTTCATCATTGGACATCGACAAGCCCGAGGGATGTGACTAAGCATCGCCGGAGCGACGGACGTACCGCTCCACTCTTCTATTCCATCGCATCATCACCATCATCTACACCGAGCAATTGAAGAAGACGAGACTTGAAGACGAAGACCATTGCAGCAGCTTAATCGGAGGTGGTCCGTGGCTCCGGCTCACGGACGTAATTAATCGGGAGCCTTCCGAGGCCCCGTGAACCAGAACCTCACAATCGCCGAAGTCATATTGGCCGAGCTAGCAGGCCATTGAGTGCTTATGTAAAGGGATCATGTAATTTGTTTTCTCCCACGAGAGATTAATAAAGTACAAGTTTCCCTATGTTTTCTTTGTGTACTCAGTACACTGGCACGCCCGCAATTTTTTATTTCCCCTGGCGCGTAGAAAGATAATAACACTATAACCATCGATGTTTGTTATTATTTTTCGTGTCAAACAAAGTGGATCTCAAAAAGTAAAAGAAAAATCTCTTGACATATATATATATATATATATATATATATATATATATATATATTTTACCTACTAATAAAGCGGCTATCGCTTCTGGTCGTCCGTCATTAAAATTACCCTCTAAGTTGATAAAAATTACCCACCAATGCCACCCATAAGTGGGAAAATGATTCAACTTTTCGGACCAAAAATCACCGTCTCCTTCGTTGTCATATAGCTGCGCGACGAGAAAAATTCATGAAACGATAAGAGGTAGAGTGGTTGGCTGATCGCTCCTATAGGGCTTTACTCCCCTGGTCGGGAAATAAAACCATGTTCATGATTTTGAAAAGATGATCATGTATTCAAAACATATTCGGGAATCTGAAAAAATGTCCATTCACAAAAATAAAAATAAAAATTTGTTCCCCAATCCCAGCTTTCACAATATTTATCTTACCTTTCTCACGCAGGGCTTTACTCCCCTGGTCGGGAAATAAAACCATGTTCATGATTTTGAAAAAATGATCATGTATTCAAAACATATTCGGGAATCTGAAAAAATGTCCATTCACAAAAATAAAAATAAAAATTTGTTCCCCAATTTTTTTTAAAAAGTTCGTCGATTGAACAAATGTTTGTTGAGTCAAAAAATGTTAATGAATTCGAAACTGGTTCATACATTTAAAAAAATGTAAACAAAACTAATGTTCATGATTTCTTATTTCTTATTTAAATTAATTCGGAATTTTAATATTCTAAAAGTTGCAACTTTTCAAAAAATGTTTGAGAAATCATAAAAATATATGTGAATTCAAAAATGTTAGAAAATCATAAAAGTTTTGCAGATTCAAAAAATGTTGGTGTTTTTGCAAAACCATGTGCATGATTTTGAAAAAATGATCATGTATTCAAAACATATTCGGGAATCTGAAAAAATGTCCATTCACAAAAATAAAAATAAAAATTTGTTCCCCAATGGTTTTAAAAAGTTCGTCGATTGAACAAATGTTTGTTGAGTCAAAAAATGTTAATGAATTCGAAACTGGTTCATACATTTAAAAAAATGTAAACAAAACTAATGTTCATGATTTCTTATTTCTTATTTAAATTAATTCGGGATTTTAATATTCTAAAAGTTGCAACTTTTCAAAAAATGTTTGAGAAATCATAAAAATATATGTGAATTCAAAAATGTTAGAAAATCATAAAAGTTTTGCAGATTCAAAAAATGTTGGTGTTTTTGCAAAACTGTTCATAAAATTATAAAAAATCACAATTTCTGAATGGTCGGGAAATAAAATCATGTTCATGATTTTGAAAAAATGATCGTATAATCAAAACATATTCGGGAATCTGAAAAAAATATCCATTCACAAAAATAAAAATAAAAATGTGTTCCCCGATTTTTTTAAAAAGTTCGTCGATTGGAAAAATGTTTGTTGAGTCAAAAAATGATTTCACAATATTTATCTTTCCTTTCTCACGCAGGGCTTTACTCCCCTGTTTTTCTATTTTTTATTTTTATCTTTTCTTTTCTCATTTTGTTTTTTTTCTTATTTGTTATTTAAATTATTTCGGGATTTTAATAATCTAAAAGTTGCAAGTTTTCAAAAAAATGTTTGAGAAATCATAAAAATATATGTGAATTCAAAATAAAATTTTCAAAAATGTTAATGAATTCGAAACTGGTTCATACATTTAAAAAAATGTAAACAAAACTAATGTTCATGATTTCTTATTTAAATTAATTCGGGATTTTAATATTCTAAAAGTTGCAACTTTTCAAAAAATGTTTGAGAAATCATAAAAATATATGTGAATTCAAAAATGTTAGAAAATCATAAAAGTTTTGCAGATTCAAAAAATGTTGGTGTTTTTGCAAAACTGTTCATAAAATTATAAAAAATCACAATTTTTGGAAAAAATGGTCGGGAAATAAAATCATGTTCATGATTTTGAAAAAATGATCGTGTAATCAAAACATATTCGGGAATCTGAAAAAAAATATCCATTCACAAAAATAAAAATAAAAATGTGTTCCCCAATTTTTTCTAAAAAGTTCGTCGATTGGAAAAATGTTTGTTGAGTCAAAAAATGTTAATGAATTCGAAACCGGTTCATACATTTAAAAAAATTGTAAAAAAACTAATGTTCATGATTTTTTTGAGAAAATCAAAAATTTCAAAACAAAATTGTCGATTCGAAAAGTGTTCACTGATTCAAAAGTATTTTATGTCTAGGATTTGATTAGTTTTTCGAAAGTCTTTATATATCTTGGCGTTGGGAGTAGTTCGTGGTCAATGAGATTTGTTTTTAAAGTTTAGACGTTCCCTTACGCAACATAATGATAAGTGTGGCATGCACTGGAAATTTCATAGCCTTGTGATTTACCGCGGAATGCATTGTGATCACGTGGACATCGCGACCATCATCGGCTAGGGTGAGAAAAATAAAATAAATGGCAACATGGTGAGCCACTATGTTAAAATAGAGTATGCTCATACATCAAGATATTGAGTTATATTTATTTGGTGAGCCATAATTTTTTATCTCCCGTTGCAACGCACGGGCGTATTTGCTCCCAATGTGCTTATGATGTAGCACCCGGTGGATCTTTAGCTAGCGTGTATCATCTTACGAGAATGCAATATGGTATAGATAATCCAGAAGAAGTCTGCATAAAAGTCTTTGCCCAAAAGGATAATCCTAGAATTCCGTCTGTCTTCTGGATTTGGAGAAGTGCCGATATATATATATATATATATATATATATATATATATGTATGTATGTATATATATATATATGTGTATATATATATATATATGGAAAATAGATTCGACCACCTAGTGGTAGTTACCACCATCCCCACTGCCATTCGATTGCATCAAGATATGTGCCTTTCTTAACGGGTCATGGGCACCATAAAATCAGATTTTTTTTATGCCCGATCTGTTTGTTGGACTGAGCTTCCTAATTTTGTGGGGCGCCCAACCTTTTCTCTTGCCGTTTAATATTTCATTCATGGATACACGCTGAATCAGGATGACACAATCCGGTTAGATCTCCCTATCTCTCTCTCTCTCTCTCTTCAAATTCAAATCTGCGTGAGAAGACTAGATCCGCAAAAAGGTAGACGACATCAAGTCGGTGGATCCATGCATGCGTGAGGCAATTGATTCTTCCTTGTTTCTTGATTTTAGTGCACACGCGGTTGATTTTCCTGGGCTGGGTGTATCTAAACTAATTGGAAGGTATTTATTGGAGGTAGAAGTCCCAGTTAAATGCTAATTGGTGTTACTTCGTCTGATCTCTTTAGTATCACGGATGGGTGAAGAGGATTATCAGCGGGGAGGGGTCCAATATGATGATCCCGTGTGCAAAGACTGACCCAGCATGGCCTTGATGTGCGACTACGGCAAGCGGTTGCGGCGACAGCGGCAACACGACAACGTTCCGGTACGGCGTCGACGAAGAATACATGTGGCTGCGCGTGGACGAATGATGTCGTTGGCGGCGACGATGTACGTGTGAGGACATGGTCACATCATGGTTTGAAAGAAGTTTTGTATGACCGTTCAAATCTAAGCTTCAGGAATCGGTGAAACGATAGTCAAACTACTTGTACTGTTGTACACTATAAATTCTTGTACACTGCATATTTTCTTCTCTTTTTTGCGGGGTTCATACGTTCTCCTTCATTATACCAAATACTACCTTTTAATATACTCATTCTTGGATGAATATACTCTCTATAGTGTAGATGAATATAATCCTCTCTTATACAATCTTTAATAAGGCCGTTGAAGACGGCCATATGGAGTATGTTAGAGGATGAAGTATGCAGTATACACGAAGCCTTTTCGGTAAATTTTGGTGAACACGAAAGCCATTTAGAATCTGATTTTTGTTTGAGCACGTACTTGATAACTTAATTATACTCAAAAGTAAGAATGATCTACTCTAGCACTTGTCTACTAACCGGGATTTCATATTACCAAGATAAGCATATACTCCATACTCACCCGCAAAAAAAAACATATACTCCATACTCCAGTCTCTAGTTAAATGTGCATACTCCATACTATGTGTATACCACTTAAATGGAAAAGAAGCATGTGTATACAACTAGTGTTCACGTGATTCTATACTGTAAAAATGGAGTATCTATGCCACTGGAAGTATATATTAAATGAACATACGCGACTGGAAGTATACATATACCCAAGAATATACCTTTTCCAAACTACATATACTCCTCAGCACATACCATATACTCCTTTCAATTCCACACTATGTACTCCATACTATATACTCCTTTCAACTCCATGCTACATACTATATACTCATCGCTCCAAAATATACTATTTTCCAAACAATATACTACGTACTATTTTCCAAACAATATACTATGTACTATTTTCCAAACTAGTATGTAGTTCTACATACTCGAGTCAGAAGTATACAACAGATTCCTCAAAAGTAAAATAAGAGATGTTTGGTCCAGCACGTTCAGCTTATAAATATCTTATCCGTTCGTGGTGATGCATTCGGCCGGCCAGGGAAATAGCAGGTTGTTGAACTAACTCACACCATTTATTTAATTATTTAATTAGACGTTTAGTTACCTGCCGGCTATTGGATTCTTTCGCATCCACCAACCCGTTTAGTTTAGAGATAAGAAGAGACACGTGGCGAGCAAACAGCTAGGGGTAACTACCATTGCTTGTAAATAAAATTTGTCATATATATATATAGTGTGTTACTATTCATCACCCAGGGTGCAGCATAAGTTATTCTTCACCCGAGGTAATCTTACAATCATTTCATAATTAAATTACGTTTGGAATTAAAATAGTTACATTCCTATTGATTCACTAGGTAAAATTTAACATAAGAAAATAAAAATATAGATCATAAGACAAGAAAATTGTCAGTTTATGTATAATTTAGACTATGTTTTTACGTTTGTAATTTTACATAATATAAATTTTTTTACGGCGATTATATATATATATTCTTACGGTCCTTTCTGCGTCAGAAATAAGACAAAACTTACGGAACGTAAAATTACGATGCATTGATGGTAAAATAGAGGGGGATGAAGCATAACTATTCCTCACCCAAGGTGACGAATAGCGCGACCCTATATATATATATACACACACACACACACAGACGGTCTATTCTGCTAATATTAGCAGAATAACTATTCTGCACTGCACGCTGAACGCAAGTGCACTGCATCTTCTTTACGTTGGGCACTGCAATGCTTCACGGGAGAACTGCTTCATTTTCCGGTGTTTCCGCCCGCGTGTTCTATGTGGAATCGGGTGTCGCGGGATGATTCAGTTTGTGTCTGCATCTCATTTTAGCTTTATTCTTTCTAATTTACAGGAAAATATACTAGAGTGCTTGCAAATCGAGGGATTTGGCGGACGAGCTTTCTCTGTTCGTTCGTGTTTGCGTCAGATGCGATTTTTTTTGTGCTCGGATGTTGTTATTTAGTAGGAATTGTTTGATTGCGTTCGTTTTAATCGGTCCGTTCACTCTATAATTTGTTAATTTTTAGGAGTTAGTTTTCAATTTCTTGCTATTTTGGTTGTGCGGGCGGGTGAGCTTCGTCCGCTCCTCTGTTCTTGTTGATTTTTTTGATTTTTGCCCATTCACGCGTGTTTGAATATTGTAATTATTGTTGCTGTAGGTTTGAATTCATTGTATTGCGGGTATAATTGTCATTTTTGGAATCGCGGTTTTTAAATGAAAGGTGATGTTGTTCGTCAAGTTGCCATGTCTTCCATGTAAATTTTTGCGGGTGTATTTTTCGATAGTTTAGTGGTTGTACAATTTTTAGGCGAGTTATGGAAGTGCGAGTGAAATTGACACCTCTATCAGTCTATCACATTGTCTGTAGTTTCAGTGCTTTAATTTTATTTGTTGTAGTCGCGGCATACGTTGTAGTGCACTGCATTTTCTTTGGTAGCGTAGTTCGTTGTAGCTGTATTACAGTGGTTATGGCTGTTTATGAGATTTCTCTTCTTCTTAAACTACATTCCGTGTTCTAGATGACTGCATAATATGCATTTCTGTACTACATTAGCAGTGTTGTTAATTTTCTATTCTGCTATTAGAATGGATGGTCCATGATACGCTTGTGTTAGCTGAATAGTTATTATACGATTTTTTTGAACTGCATACTATGATAATTGTTTTTGAACATCGTATGTTAAGTGCAAAGTTTCTACCATTTGCATTTCCTTGTTACTGTTTCAGATGGCTGCTTTTTGTTATTATTAGTACCACACTATGTGTTCGAGAGAATTGCATTACTGCCAACAGCAACTTTGTCTAAAAAGGA
This sequence comes from Triticum urartu, assembly GCF_003073215.2. Classification (NCBI taxonomy): domain Eukaryota; kingdom Viridiplantae; phylum Streptophyta; class Magnoliopsida; order Poales; family Poaceae; genus Triticum; species Triticum urartu. Next base: position 617,437,558 of record NC_053025.1, read on the forward strand.
TGATAAAATGACGTAGTTGAGGTTGCATACTTTAAATAAGCATCGTTCAAATTGTCTGTTGGACATAATTTTAAAAGCATACAGCATAAGCAAAGCATTAGAAATATTGGTTGCTTCATATTAGACAGCGTGGAGTGCAAATATTGTAAACTTGATGAAGTCTTCTTCTTTGTAGAAAAAGACCATGGCCACTTCTCCGGCCTCAAAGCCATTCTGGGAGACAAAATATTTCCAACCAGTAGTTATGTTGATGCAGTCTTGAGAGTCGATGTGGTAGTCAGCTTCCATGTGTCCATAGCCATTCTTGTGTTCTGTCTCCAAAGTAAGCTTCCCTGAACTCGGAGCATGAAATTTTATTGTGGATGACAGTTTCTGCATATTGTAATGGGTGGAAAAAGAATTTGTAAGTAAACAGCAAATGTTTTTGTTTTATACTTAATATGATTTGTTTATGTTTACTTAAATAGTTACATATGTATGATTGTATTTTGTAAAGTAGTTGCAATGTATGAACAAACTTATATACGCAATTGACTCCTAGTTTTACTGGGATATATATTATACTGCAACATGTGTGCACTGCAATGTCAGTAACAGTGTACTTCTCCAGCATGTTAAGATAACTGCAACTTATCTACTGACCCTTTTTTTGTACATATGTCGATACATGGTGTGGTATTGAAGAAAGATAGGTGGAAGCATCTAGTCTTAATAGCTAACAGATCTGAACAAGAATACAAATTCTGTTTTGTATTTTTGTTGATATTACTGAACAAATTGATTGAACTATATATTCAGATGTGTATTTGCAGTCTAGATTATGTGCAAAAATTGTGAGTGGAAAAACATACCCAACTTTCCTGTAGATCTGCGGTTGTGAGGCGATGAAGAATGGCGCACGAAACCCCCTGTTGGGTATCATCAGGCAGCCGAGCATGCTGCGCCACTCGGTGTTGGTGAGCTGTAGGCCTTCTGCGTAGATGCATGTGTCCACTACCGGAGCCATCCTTGCCAAGCACCCACACTTACAGTCCATGGCGGGTTCAGTGGAATTCCAAAGAAGAGTTGTGGATGGGATGCACCCTAGATCTACGTTTTGAGGAAAATGAGGAACGGGGGGAGGAGTTGTGTTAGTCTGTAGCACGAATGGATAAGTTTTTATGCAACCAATCGAGCAATGGAAGTAATAAATGGTGTGGTTGGCGTTAGGTGGTGGATTGGGTGTGATTCAGTGAACACGAATGCATTTAAGAAGCAACATGACTGCTTACTTGAAAATAGCGAACTGCATTGTCATATCACGGTGAACTACGAACGTGTGGTTGGGCCTGTGTTTGTGTATGGTATGTAGCATTTTTTTTATTTTCAGTGGCCTCTCTCTTTTTTTGTTGGCCCTGTGTTCTGGTAGTGAAGACGCAATTGGGCCCAGGTCGGCCTGTGAGCACACGGCTGGTTCCCGGTGCGCTATGTGCGGTCTAATGTTTAGTCCCACCTCGCCCGCGGAAGGCGTGGCCGACATGTTTATAAGCGGTGGCGAGGCATCTGTGTCAAATTCCTCTTGTTACTTATTTGGGCGCTTAAACACGGCGCTCGCAGTTGTATGCTCTCTGACCTGTGGGCCCATGTGTGGCCGGCCCCATGCACTGTGACTCAGAACGACTCGCCTTCTGTGGGCGCAGACCTATTACGAGACTGGCTGGGGCCGGTGCCACCTGGGTGGTCATTTTTTTCTTTTTATTTTTCTTTCTTAGGTGTTTTTTTCAATGTCGGGAGCTTGCACTGCATTGATCAGGGTTCTGTACTGCATGTGTACGCATTACGTACTGCATGTACAGTTGCCATTTTTTTGTTTCCGTCTTTTTGCTATTATGTAATCTTTTTCCCAATGTATGGGAGTGCACTGCTTAGTAAATCATATGCGTAATGCGTTGATTATGGTTCTGTACTGCACGTTCATATATTTTCTGTACTTCATTGATTATTTACGTGTTTGCGTTTTTCATTTTCTGGTTTTGCTCTTATGTATTCTTTTTCAAATTTAGGTTCGTGCACCGCTTTGTTGGGTATGTTAAGACTTCATTGGACAGATTCTGTACTGCATTCGTACACAACTTGCACTGCATGCGTCCTGTTTGCACACTGCAACTCTTTTTTCGTTTTCTGCACTACTCGAATCTAATGATACATTAGCAGACAACAGAAAACAAATTATCACAGATATTCTGTACGACAATTTCATCACCAGCAAGCTAAGTTGAACAGAAAGCAAACTAACATAATCAGAGTTCATCATTACAAAGCGATTGTGCATGGCAAGCAAACTAGGTTCAGCATACAAGCAAACTAACGATACATAAGCAAACAACAGAAAGCAAATTTGATGATAATTCTAAAAGAATGCTGGCATTGTTGGCTCCTGGCCGGCACCATCTTCTTCTTCACCAGTCAGGCTCTCCCCATCCCCAGCTGCTCCTGGCGCGCTTCTTGGGGGGCTCCTCCTTCTCCAGCTTTGCACGACGAAGGCCGTCCTGGGTGAGGGTGATGCGGTTCCATATCTCATACGCTGCGTAGGCGTCCTTTGCCGCGTACTCGATGTGCCTCCTGGACAGAGGCAGGATGGCCCAGCGCTGGTGCTCGTCGTCGGTGATCTTCCTCTTCATGTTGTTGTAGTAGTCGTTGATGAGCACGCCGAAGACGTCTTCGAGGGAGTCCAACGGCTTGGTTGCCTCAGGCACCCTCCACTCCTTCTGGATGTCGACGAAGTTGGCGACCTCCAGTTTGACACGCTCCAGCCTGGTTTTGTCGCCGTCGATGGAGAAGCCTGCAAAGGTGTACCTGGGGTCGGCGAGGAAGTTGTCGAAGACGGTGCACCTTTCATTGTCGCTCATTTAGAAGAGCAGCACCGGGTGATTCTTGCCGATGGAGAGCTGGCAGAGGGCGGGTTTCTGCGTCGCTTCAGGGTCGTTGTCGTACTCGAGATCAATGCCGACGATCTTGTGGCGCTGGAGGCTGAGGTGGCGCTCGTACTGCGCGAGGGTGATCGCCATCTGCTTCCTGTCATTGGTGTGGATGACGTGCAACTTGGTGTTGTCGTGCGCCTCCACGGCGTTGTCGCCCTTGTACTCGTCGGTGAACGTCATCGCCGGTGGCAGGGCTTGGTGCTTTTGGTGGGAGCGCAATGGATACTTGTGTTGTTTGTGGATGAGAAGGCCTTTGGCAGGGGTCTGAATTTAAGGGGAGGGCGCGGGGTGGGATGGCCTCGTCGGATGAACTGCACGATCGTGCTGATGATGCGGTTGTGCGGATCGTGGGTTGGTTTTTGCATCTGTGATCGTGGGCTTGTGGCGATGGAACTTCTTCGATCGGGTGGTTGTATGCGAACGTGTGGTTTTTTTAAGGTGGGTTTGTTTTATTTTTGATCAGCACATTTTTTTTAACCACCATTTTTTTCTATGCGAACGGGCATTTTGTTACGTTTTATACATGCATCCTGTGCGATAATGAACTGCATTAGTAAATAGTCCTGCACTGCATCTTCTAGAATTCAGTACTGCACTTGTGTATACATGTGCGTACTTCACTGTTTTTTGAGTTTATTTATTCGTGTAGGGGTAATCGGGAACTGGATTGCCATACCTCACTACATCGTGTAACGTAATGCACTGCATTGTTTACAGCTACGTACTGCATCTTGTTTTTGCTTGTACCTACTACAATCGCTGGTACGGGACGGGTAGGGAAAGGGGGGGTGGGGGCCCCCATTTTTTTAACTTATTGTTTTTTCTTTGTCGGCCTTGTTGGGCCTGTGTTCGGCTAGTTTAGAGACGTACTTGGGTCCAAGTCGGCATGTGAGCACGGCTTGGTTCCCGTTTCGCTGTGTGTGCGTCCTAATGTTTAGTCCCACCTCGCCCGCGGAAGGCGCGCCCGACCTGTTTATAAGCGCTGGCGAGGCATACTGGTCGAACTCCTCCGTATACTTATCTGGGCGCTTATACACGGCGCTCTTAGCTATATGCTCTATGACCTGTGGGCCCATGTGCAACCGGCCCCATTCACTGTGGCTCAGAACGACTCCCCTTCTGTGGGTGCAGACCTATTACGAGACTGGCTGGGGCCGGTAGCACCTGGGTGGTCAATTTTTTTTCCTTTGTTACTTTTTCAACGTTGGGGCGTGCACTGCTTTTTTTAGTAAATCATGTGTGCACTGCATTGATTTAGTTTCAGTACTGCATGTGCACGCATACCGTACTGCACATTTTCTGGGCTACATTTTTGTGCACTGCATCGGTATCATTTTTCTTTATTGTTTTTCCTCTTTCGTATCCTTTTTTCTTAGTGTACGGGTGTGCACTGCTTTTGTGCTCCTATGCGCACTGCATTCGTCATAGTTCTGTGCTGTAGGTGTACACATTTTGCACTGCGTGCATCCTCCTTTTGCCAAAAAGTTGTGACTGGCTATGCTAATGCTGCGAAAGTGCTTCTCTTTTGCTTTTTTTTATCATGTACTGCACTTCATCCACACATATAGTGAACTTCCTGGTACGAATTTGGAGAACTGCACACATAAAATGGTGTGTGGATTATAATTTTTCAGAGTATTATTTTTTAATGATCTGCGGTTTTGTTCGTGGGAATTGCTGCAGTCAAAGTACACCTTCTTTTTTCATTCCTTTTTCTTTGGTAACATAAGCCTTTATTGATTGTCCTTTATTCTTGGGAACATAATTTCCATTAAGTCCCCTTTAATTTTCAGTTTTGACCTTTTTGCATTCCTCTTATATAAATGAAGGCTAACTTATACCCTTCCTTTGCATTTCATTTCTGCGCTAGCCGCAAGTTCTCTCCTTTCTCCAGCCTATTATTATTTTTTTGCTTTTCTAGATTTTTCTTGCGATGGCTCCAGGCCCCTGTGCGTATCTCTTCTACTGCGGCCATGGTTGTGGTGTGCCGACGCACTGCAATTGTTCAACTTGCTCGCAGGCCCGTCGTGCTCGTCGTGGTGGGAAGGTGTTGTGCCAAACTGGGCGAGCCGAGCAGCTTGCATATGGTACAGTATTCACGGAAGGATTGGATATGGGCCAGATCAATGTTTCTGCGTTCTATTCTGCCTTGATTCGGCGTGGCCTTGGCTGCACGAGTCCTTTTGTCCATCAGCTTACGCCAACAGATGTGGAGACTCACTACAAGATGGTATGATTCATTAGATATGATTTTTTTCTTTGTGTTTTTTTGTATAATTCCATTGCATTCTGAACTTGCAGTATTTTAGGAACGCACTTTTTTCTTTGTTTTTTGAAGTGTACTGCAATGTGTTCTTATTTCTTGTTTTTATTTTTATGCTTGTGTGCATGTAGCTTATGTTTTAGTTTACATGGTTACAATATGTGAACTTCTTATATATTAGCTGAGCACTACATATTTCCACATTTTTCCCAATTTTTTTGGTGTGTACTACATGTAGCTAGTCTATAGTACTGCATGATAGTTCGAAGCGTACTGCATATTTGCAAGTTCCATACTGCATATTGAAATGCATTTTATATGTACTACTTGTTGGACTGTTATGCACTTCATCTATCTCTTTCACAGTATGAGAATTGTACTGCTAGTTTCGTTCTCAAACAGTTTTATTATTTTTTACAGAAAATTCCTAAACGAGCTGTTAGGTATGTCCGGCTCAAGAAGAAAGGAATTCTTCAAGTTGTTCTTGGTAATGGATACCTTCAACCAGCCAAGTACACTGTAGGCATTGACGGGCGGCTGTGTCTGCACAAAGGGTGGAAGGAATTTGTCAATGATAGTGGCCTGAAGTCTGAGCAAGTTGTTGTCCTCAACTTCTTTGAACTCGAGGATCGTACGGTTAGAATCACGTTTGACGTGATTGGCTAAGGTTATGAGGTTGATTTGTAATAAGTACTTTTGCGTGTTGAACGCTTCATCTTTTTTGATGTGTTTTGTAACAAGCACTTTTGTGATCTGAACCACTTCAATTATTATTCAGTGGGAAATTTGTGTTTACATGGTTACAATATGTGAACTGCTTATATGTTAGCTGAGCACTACATGTTTCCACATTTTTTCCCAATTTGTATGGTGTGTACTACATGTAGTTAGTCTATAGTATTGCATGATAGTTCGAAGCGTACTGCATATTTGCAAGTTCCATACTGCATATTGAAATGCGTTTTATATGTACTACTCGTTGGACTGCAGCGAGCTAACAGCATTTTTACATGGTTTTTGAATCAAAATGTGTCAATGTTTTACTCAAGACTGCTATATATATGGTATACTCTATATACCATTTTCTCTTTTACATGGTTTAGTTGAATAACTCATAGTCAACGAGAAGTTTGTGTTTACACAAAATTTAAACTGATACATAAGTCATAGAGATAAGCAAACTGCTATGCATACGATTAATTTATTGTCTGTTCATCTATTTGGTCGTTAACCTGCTGCTTCTGCGCGGTGACTGGAGCGTGTCTAACGTCGCACTTTCTTTTGTTTTCCATGGCGGTGTTGCTGGTTCTTGTCTCTGCACCTTTGTGTTTGTAGCCCCCCGCGTGCTGGTTGATGGCTGCTTTGGTTTTCCAGCGCTGTGGACTGCATCCTTCTTTGCTCCCCGCGTGCTGGTTGATGGCTGCTTTGGTTTTCAAGTGCTGTGAACTACATCCTTCTTTGATCCCCGCGTGCTGGTTGATGGTGGTTTTCGTTTTCCAGTGCTGTGAACTGCATCCTTCTTTGCTCCTACCTTGTTTTTTGAAAGTGGTGTTGTTCTCGGTTTTTTCTGTACAACAGCATTTCCTTGTGGTGGTCTTATTGACACTGTTTCTTCATGTTCTTCATCCTCTTCACTCTCTTCAGTCTCTTCACTCTCTTCTTCCTCTTCATCATCTTCATCATCTGTTTCTTCATACGCCACTGTTTCTTCAGTTTCTTCACGTTCTTCGTCCTCTTCACTCTCTTCTTCTTCCTCCTCTTCTCCATCTGCTTCTTCATAAGCCATTTCTTCTTCAGTTCTGTCATCATCTTCTTCTTTGATCTCACCTTCTTTGTCTTCCTCATTTTCTGATCTTTTTCTTTTTCTTTTGGGGCAGGTTCTTGAATTGTGTCTCTTCCTCTTTTTGCAGATGCTACAACGTCTCGGTTTCGTCCATTTCTTAGTGTTGTGAGTGGAATTTCTGTTTTGTTGTGCATCTCCATGTCCTCGTTTTTCTTATTCATTTCTTTTTGTACACGTCCTGGAATTGTGGCCGCTGATTTCATTACATGTCTTGCACCTTCTTATTCCCAGTGGGTGACCATCACTGTCCAGCTCAGGCTGTGGCTTACTATTTTTGTCATCATTTTTCTCCTTGCATGCCACCTTTTTCTGGGTTGCATCTCCCCCTTTCTTCCTTCCTCTTGTGTTTGAAACAGGAGGTGGAAGAATTGTTTCTTTTTTGATAGCACCAGTTCCGATGTGTTCAGTATTTTCTACTTGCTCGGCATTATTGTCATGCTGGGATTTCTCTGCTTGCTTTAGTTTTGCTTCTTCTTCTTCTTCATTGAGCACGTCAACTTCGTCTATCAGTGCCCTCATACCAGACAACACTCTGTGGCACCCAGCGTCAGACCTTGTCGCTCTGTTTGTAAGGTCCATTGCTATTTCTATCAGCAATTTTCTACGGCAAAAAAGCGAGGTTCCATCTGGTGCTGTTTGTTCGTAGTCTCTTCTGTCAAACGTTGCATCTGATCTTGCGTTACGGGTGTATCTTTTCATGATGTACACCTCAGGAATGTTGAGTACTCTCAAATGAGAAAGCATGCATAAGACATGGACGCAGAAGAGGCCTGCAGACAAACACATGATTATTTTTTTGTTCTGTAAGTGAACTGCATGAAATTAGTAAACATATTTTTTTTCATTATTTGTTCATTTTTTAAAGAAGTGAACTTCATTTAGTTTTGTGAATTACACATGTATATGTACCTTTAAAGTTCAGTAAGTTAGCTTTCGTGCATGACTATGAGAATCTAGAATTTTTTTTGCTAGGAGTCTCACCTGTGTGTGTCTAGAGTTTGCACTCACATTCGTAGACACCTTTCTCTTCATCGGCGACCACTTGGAAATTATGCCTTGCCCAGTCAAATGCATCCGATCTGTTGTAATGGTGTACGAGATACTTTGTCGGGTTCTCAGGGCACCGTTCTGCTCTGAATGCAGTGCTACGGTAGAGTGTTTCTTTGAAATTTGCAAACACTGCCCTTGTATACACTTTTGATAGCTGAACTTCGAAGCCAAACTTTGTTGTTGTTTTTACCTCTGACTGCATGATCACAAATGCACTGTTACGATCCAGAGAAATGAAAAAATTGTTTGTTTTTGTAGTCATATTTTTAAGCAGTTTTGATTGACATTTTGTTTACCTCATTTGCTACTGTCTCTGCGTGCTCGACGGCCTTCCTGGTCTGAATGCACTTGTCCACGTGCTGAGCAAACAGATGGAGATCATGCTTCTCCCTAACAAAATTTTTCTTCAGTATGCGGTTCATGCTCTCGCTTCTCTGTGTGGAAGTCATCCGAGCACAGAAAATTTCCTTGTAGTAAGCTGAGATCCACTCGTGCCTGTCATCCCATAGTGAATTCATCACTTCGTCGTCTTGCAAGTTGTACCTCTGAATGAGGTTCTTCCATGCTCGTTCAAATTCTGACGGCATTAGTGGGTGGTTCAGCACTGCATTGAGTTCGTCCTTGAGCTTCTCGTGCGCCTTATACAGCAAGGCGAGGTGGTCCTTGTACTTCTTCATGATACGCCACCGACACAGCTTATGCAGAGTTTGTGGGAGGATAGTTTTTAATGCTGCCTTCATCAAAGAACACTAGTCTGAGAAGAGACAAACAGTGTTTTTTTATTAAGTTGTTTGTGTGTTTGCAAGATAGATGAAAGAAATATAAGTGCACAAAACAAAACAAAACGTAAGTATGCAGGTGTTTTTTATTTTTTGTACCTGTGAGCATGCAGATTGGCGGCTTGTTGTTCATACACCTCAGAAAGGTTTTGAAAACCCACTCAAATGATGGTATTGTTTCATCTCGCACGAGTGCAACAGCAAATATGGTGCTCTGTAGATGATGGTTCACCCCCACAAACACTCCCAGCGGCATGTGGAATTTGTTAGTTTTATACGTCGTGTCAAATGTAACGCAGTCTCCAAAATCTTCATACGATCCTCTGCAACTTGCGTTCGCCCAAAAGACGTTTCTTACACGGTTATCTGCATCAACGTCATAATCATAGAAGAACTCTGGGTTTATCTTTTGCATTTTCTCGAAGAAATTCAGAAGTTTCTTGACATCATCTTCAGACTCTTCTCTGGCAAACTTCTGTTTCCTGCATTTTCAGAGACAATGCAAACTTATCTCACCAAACAGGGAATAATTACAGACAGAATGCTCAAGAGATATGCTCTGTTATGTGCTTACCTGTGTACCCAGTCGCGGCTAGTATGTCCCATGTACTGCAGACCACCGGACATACGCGATAGCGTCGACATCATCTGAGCATGTGTGCGGTTGTCCAGTTGCATGTCTTTCACTAACTGGTCTATCAAAGGATCGTCTTTTTTGTGCGATCGCATGTGCAAAAGCATCCCGGGGCTTTCTAGCATCTTGTGATTGTGGTTGAGTTGAACCATTTCTATCACAAATTTGCCATCCTTCCTTTTTTGACTCTAATCTTTGCATTGCAGCCAATCCTTTTTGATGTCTTCTGACGTACCCGGTGATAATCTGACACAGCCTGCTTGTGGACCCCTTCTCTTGAGCAGACAATGTAGGCATTTGTCCTGTGTTTTGCCCTCTTGCGTATACCAAACCCTGCACATCTTGCATAATTGTTGTAAAAGTCCCATGCCTTGTCGTACGTGGTGAATTTCATTCCAGCAGCAGGTATGAGGTTCAGCGGCATGTTTTTATCCTGCATTAATTGAAATGCTATATGAGAAAATTTGTTCTGTTCTGTTTTTTGAATACGAGGAGTGCATACGAGTTTAATAAAGCATTTGCAATGTTCCTAACCAAAGCTCACAAGAAATATCAGTGTGCACTGCAATGTTATCTGAATGGACTGCAACTATTTATTTTTTCAGACCATAAACTTACATGTGTGTAGAGTCGTTCGCCTGATGGTGTTTGCAGCTCGCCGGGTTGTATTGGACATGGCGGGGTTATAGCAGATGTGTGTAGTTGAGGATCTCGCGGCGGTAATAGTGAGGAGGATTTGTACCTGCTGTTTACTTTTGACCGAGGCACCGTTGGTGGCCGCAGCATCGAAGTTGATGCAGCAGGTCTGGTTGGAGCTCTGTTTTTCAGTGCAGCAGGTGGACGCTGAGCTCTGTTTTGGGGTGCGGCAGGTGGACGTGGTGGTAATCCAGTGTTGTGACGATGTCTCGGTGGATTGGTTTGAAAATTTTGAAGCAGTGGCACATCATCATAGACATAATCATCATCTGCTGCAACATCGTGTTCAACTGCGTCATCATTGTCTGTTCGGACATGCTGTCCAAACGTAGTGAACTCGTGCTTATACTCTGGTTTGAGAACTGTTATCGGCTCATCTTCATCGTCATCGTCTTCATCATCGCGTTGGTGAGTGCCTTCCCAGACGAATGTGACATCATCGTCATCTTCAACTACATCTTCGTCATGTGAAAAATCTTCTTGTGGAGAGTACTGCACCCTATTTGTCGTCGTGAAGAATCCACGAGGAATCTCAGGGGTAACCCAGCCAGTATCTCTTTCAGAAGAATATCCACTCTTCTGAAAGTTGTTGTTCTCGGTGCTGTCAATTATGCGCGGCATTTTGTATCTGCTGAACGTCATCTCCTGCACACAAAATGACCGAGCCGCATTGTCAGGTTAAATGAACTGAATCATGCGAACTGCAATGTGTTCAAAATGGTACTGCCGAAGCATTGCATGGTGACTGCATCACCCCGCAAGGTGAACTGAAGCAACCACACTGCATCATTATCTGTAATGAACCTATACAAGCGTACTGCATTTTCCTCCACAACAAACTGAAGCAACCGCACTGCATAGGTTTTGTACTGCATAATCGCGCGCTGTACTGCTTGTACTACTTTGTCTATGATAACTACACTGATATGGTTGAGGAAGTGTACTGCTTACCTTGTGATGTAGTGATTCCTTGCGTTTACAGGAGGAAGTTCCCTTCTCGTCCGCCTGCACAACTTTCACGTTCGCCCGTGCAGTCCACTTTCCCTTCAGAAGTTCATGGGCGGTCTGGACATTGCTCAAGGTGAACGGGGAAGGAGGATTTGCTCTGAAGGTCGATGCAGACTTATTCCAAGAAGCTACCATGGATGAAGCAACCTTGCGCACACTCCTCCTTGCTCGAATTGGTTTGATGTCGAGGCGGCACCAATCCACATCTGATGAAGTACAGCTAATTGCAGGCCCGGAGGAGTTCGGTGGCGGCGCTACCGAGCTGCTGCCGTGGAAGAAGGCCGATAGGCTGGTGTTGCTCGGTGCCTGCCGCAGAAGAAGGCCGAGAGGCGACGGGCGGCGTCGCTGCCTGGCCGCCGTCGCGGAAGAAGGCCGGGAGGGGAGGGGCGGCGTCACTGCCGGCCGCTGCCGCGGAAGAAGGCCGGGAGGGGAGGGGCGGCGTCGCTCCCAGGCCGCCGCCGCGGGAGAAAGCGGGGAGGGGAAGGGCGGCGTCGCTCCCAGGCCGCCGCCGCGGGAGAAAGCGGGGAGGGGAGGGGCGGCGTCCCTCCCAGGCCGCCGCCGCAGAAGAAGGCCGGGAGGGGAGGGGCGGCGGCTCGCCCAGGCCGCTACCGCGGTAGAAGGCCGGGAGGGAAGGGGCGGCGGCGCGATCTTGGTGGTGTGAAGAATAAGGCGTTTTGGTGTGCAGAATAAGGTCTTAAGGGGTGTTATCATAATAGACCCACCCTATATATATGTATTGTGTATGTCCGTCGAACCATGGCTCTCAATTGATGTCGAGAAACTCCGTCTAGGGTCGTAGGTGTCCCACATGTTCTCGATAATGATCTTGTGTGGCCTTTGTGTGGGGTGGAAGTTGTCGAACAAGACATGCTTGCATACATCATGCCACACCGCCATGAACCATAAGTCGCAGAGATTCCTCACCTCGATCAACGCGATCCCACAACACCTGAGAGTCATCTCCGTAAGCCCCCACCGCTCCCCACCCTCTTGCTACCATTGAGAGATGCTTTTCATGTATGAAACTGATCAATACATACATGTGCAATCGCCTTAATGATGACAAATTGAGTGACAATGTTATTTGTTAAAAGGTCACCAATGCAATGACCAAGTGGTTGAGTATTTCATTGCTCGGAGGAAGAGAATATACTAAAGGTAATTTTCAAAATTTTACAAATTTAAGTACTTTGATTTGGGAATTTTATTATGTACTACTTGAAAATTCAATTATATTTTTTATCTTGTAGGTTATTGAACCTTGATGTGTGATGATGTGTTTTGGAATTTGGAAATGCAAGACGTACTTTTCAAGTAATTTTGTTCTCTACTTTATTATTATATTAAGCATTTTGACTGTTGCATTTTATTTTTATACATCGACTTCTATTATGTTTGGTTATTCGTGTTACTAGTTGTGAACATACCTTTATTCAATACATTGTTACTTGAAAATTATACACCATGGTGATTGGTGAAGTGATGCATCAGGTTAACATTAGCTCCAGCTCCGCCCTAGGCGAGGAGTTTCTCGGGAGTGTAGTTTTTTTTGAGGCAATCTCGCGAAGCTTTATTAAACTGCAACAATGTTTACAGAGATAAAAGATAGATTGCCGGGGTGTCCTAACCAAACATGGCGGCCCACCCCTAGCTTCAAAACATGCTTCGCTAGATTGTGAGCTTCGAAATTCGAGCTCCTAAATTCATGTCCAAAGTTGCAAACTGCAAAAGAAACACTGTGCTCCAAGATTTCATGTAGAATGGCTCCATAACTAGTGGGGTTCCTTCGCTTGAGATCTTCAACTACAACCTTACAATCAGAAGCAAGGTGAATGTACTGCACATTCAGATCATCAGCAAGTGCTAGCCCTTCCCTTATCGCAAGAGATTCCAACGTTGGAGGGTCGCTCATGCCCCTGATCACAATCGCTGATGCACCCAGGAAACCACCATTGTGGTCGCGGCATATGGCAGCCGCCACCCCTCTGCCTCGAGCCACGGCGGCATTGACATTTATATTACTGCAACCACTCGACGGAGTGATCCAGCTGGTTGGCCGAACGGTAGTTTGCTGCCTCCTCTCGGCCCTAGTTCTGCTATGGTTTTAAGATGTCTCAAGTAAGACTTGATGAACTGATCTATGGACTGAGAGCTCTGAAATACATCCTCATAAATCGCCTTGCGACTTGCTCGCCAAATGGCCCATAAGGTCACCACTAAGACAGTGTACTCCTCCTGGCTCAGTACATCATGCAGGTTAAAGAGCCAGTTCCTTGCGTTGTTCTCAGCATTCATGCTTATATGCTCTACCAGCGATTGGTCAGATAGTGCCCATATGCATCTTGAGTTTGTACATTCAAGGAGAGCGTGTCTCCAAGAATCATCTTGCCCGCACAGGGCACAGGTTCTTGTTGTGGACATATTTCGATGATGGAGGAGATCCATTGTGGCGTCGAGTGCCTTGCTAAACGCCAAAGAAAAACCTTCAGTTTAGATGGCACCTTTGTATGCCACAATTTAGACCATGCCCTGCTATTATCTCGAAGATCAGAAGCTCCTGCATTCTCTTCCATCCAGTTCTCCCTATGCTCCTTTTTGTTTAGCAATAAGTGATAGGCTGACTTGACCGTGAACCTACCATTGCATTCCCCGATCCAGGCCCAGAAATCCTCAACTGCCCTCGTGCAAAGGGGAAGCACAAGGATTGTGTCAACGTCAAAGGGCAGGAAGTTCGCCCGAATAACATCTTCTCGCCAAGTAGCCGTGGTGTTGTCAATAAGTTCTGCGACCATAGTAGGTGGGTTGTCAGTTAACGAGGTGATCGGCCGCATCGGCCCCATCCTGGGAAGCCAGTTAGTATTCCAAATGTGTGTGGTTGCCCCATTCCCTATTCTCCTGATTACTCCCTGCTTCAAAATCTCTCTTCCATCCAAAACCGAACGCCAAATCTGTGAAGGATTGTTACCCAGTTCTGCTTCCATGAATGATGTGTTTGGGTAGTAGGCCGCTTTAAGCAATCTTGCACTAAGAGATAGTGGTTCCACGAGCAACCTCCACGCTTGCCGAGCCAGCAAAGATAAGTTAAAAATCTTGATATCTCTGAAACCCATTCCTCCCAGATATTTCGGCTTTGTCATAACATCCCACGAGATCAACACAGGCTTTCTCTTTCCCCTCTTACCGCCCCACCAAAATTGGCGGATGATAGCGTTGATGTTGTCACACAAACCTCGTGGTAGTCTGAAACATGCCATAGAGTACACCGGTATTGCTTGTGCTACCGATTTTATTAGCACTTCCTTCCCTGCTGCAGATAGAAGCTTCTCCATCCACCCTCTGATTTTTTCCCAAACTCTGTCGCGCAGATATTTAAACGTTCCCATCTTGGACTGTCCAACATCTGTGGGCATACCCAAGTAACGGTCACTTAGAGATTCATTATGAACATTCAAGTTTTGCTTGATGTTATCTCATAGAGCTTGAGGGCACCCCTTGCTAAAAAATATAGACGATTTTGCGTGATTGATTCTCTAACCATAAGCATTGCAGTAAGTTTCCAGAAGGTTTGAAACCCTATTCGCACCTTGATCACTTGCCTTGAAAAGCAGCAGGCTGTCGTCAGCAAACAGAAGATGATTAATCGGTGGTGCGGAAGCTGCCACCTTAATCCCCTCAAATACGGACGAATGAGAACTTGTCTTTAAAAGGCACGAAAGGCCCTCTGCTGCAATCAAGAAAAGGTAAGAAGAGATAGGATCTCCCTGTCTAATATCTCTGCTTGGAATAAACTCTTCTAACTTTTCTCCATTAAAAAGAACTGAGAAAGAGACTGACTGAACCATACCCATGACTGTCTGCACCCAAGGTTGTGCAAAGCCCAGTTTCTCCATCATTGCACGCAATAAGGCCACTCTAGCCTATCGTAGGCTTTCATCATATCCAGCTTCAAAGCACAAAAGCTATTAGATCTGGCTCTGCTTCTCTTCATAAAATGAAGACATTCGTAGGCACATATGATATTATCCGTTATTAGCCTACCGGGGACAAACGCCGACTGCTCCTCCGATATGATGTCAGGGAGAATCACTTTTAGCCTGTTTGACACCACTTTGGAGGCAATTTTGTAGATTACGTTGCACAAACTTATAGGCCGAAACTGAGAGAGTTGAGTTGGATTAAGAACCTTTGGGATGAGTACCAGGACAGTGTCATTGATGCATGCTACCTCCTCCTCCCCTTTCACTATTCTCAAAACTGCCTTTGTCACTTCCTCTCCACATATATCCCAGTGCCTTTGATAAAAATGTGTGGGGAAACCATCCGGGCCCGGGGCCTTTGTTGGCATCATCTGGAACAATGTTGTTTTTACCTCCTCAGTTGTGTAAGGTGCTAGGAGAGTAGCATTCATCTCATCCGAGACCTTTCTGGGCACTTGTGACAGCACATGTTCCATACCTGACACCCCTTCTGAAGTATAGAGGTTTTTATAAAACTCTGTAACCATGTTTCTGAGCTCCGCTTGATCCTCTGTTGGCACGCCCAAAGAGTTCATTAGTGCCTTAATCATGTTCTTCTTTCTTCATTGGCTAACACGAAGATGGAAGAACCGTGTGTTTCTGTCCCCCGCCGAGAGCCACTCCAACCTCGACCGTTGTCTCCACATAAGCTCCTCTCTGTGGTACAATTCAACCAAGTTTTCGTTGATCTTAAGCTCAATGCGAGATGGTGCAATCCTCGCCGAGTCACTTCGTAGACGTTCGAGCTCAATTTTAAGCTTTCGGATTTCATTCTTGACCGACCCAAAAGTGGTCTTATTCCACCTCCCAGCTTAGCCCTGAGCCCTGCCATTGCCGCTGCTTGACCTCCCTCTGTCCATCGTGCCAGAATAGTTTCTGACCATGTTTCATGAGCTTCCCACATGACCTCATACTTGAACTCTCTCCTTCTGTTGGGTGGGCGAGTCCCTTGATAGTTCAAGATGATGGGGCAGTGGTCTGAAGTTGCTGATGTCGGATGCTTGAGTTGAGCTTCTGGAAACAGCTCGTTCCACTCCACCGTGGCTAAGGCCCGATCGAAACGAACCCTGGTGTACCTGCCACCAGTAACCTTCTTCTCGAACGTCCAAAACGGCCCCTGGTATCCCACATCCATCAACATGCACACATCAGTCGTGTCCCTGAAGCCCTGTATCTGCGCATTGCTCCTCTCTCCAATGCCCACTTGTTCATCCGGACGCAAAACTTCATTAAAATCTCCTATGCAAACCCATGGAAGATCCGATAAAATGATGATTCCCTTCATTGTGTCCCAAGTCCTATGCCTTAGGCTTGTTTGAGCTTCACCATAAAACAGTGTCAAGCTCCACTTTTCCCTATCCGGTTCGTCAACAGAACAGTCAATGTGATAAATAGAATAACCAAGAATTTCAATCTTTATTGGGTTATTCCAAAAAAATCCCTAAACCACCACTTCTACCCTGGCTACTTACAGCATAGCCATTGTCATAGCTGATAGATCCAGCTAGATTTTCTACCCTTGTTCTACCTATTTGAGTCTCAACAATACAAAGAAAGGTAGGGGCAAAGTTACACGCTAAATCGCTTAGTTCTCAAACTGTCGCGGCCTTGCCCGCCCCACGACAGTTCCAGCTTAAGATACTCATTGTGCCCGGCGGTACTCCTCGGGGGAGCCCGCCGATGTTGCATTGGATGTTGTTGCTTCAACTGCACCACTCTTGTCATTGCTTGTCCCTGCCATCGTCTCCGGATCATCCTCAGCCCTAGCTTTCTTTGGCCTCTTGCTCTCTTTCCTGGGCGAGACATATACAGGGGGAGGGGAGGGACTATTGCCTGCGTGACTACCAGTTCCCTCGACTGACTTCCATCAGCCCCATCTACCTCCGACGAGCTAGCTCCATTTTCAACAGATAACCTTTTGTGTGAAAGCTGGGCATGATCTGGCTCAGCCCCCTCCTCCAAAGGGATTTTGCTTGCGACATCTACATCATCCCTTGCTCTGTCCACTGCAGCCGACCCATCTGTCTCTGGATGTTGCTGACGTGCGTTGAAACACCAACTCTGATTTGGGTTGTAGGCTTCACGACCCCTTCCACGTCCACTTGATCTTGCTCCTCCCCTCCCGTGTTGTGGGGTAGAGTTCCCCCGTCCTGCAGTCCTGAACCGTGTAGAATCCGCATACAGGAAATCTCCCCACTCAAACTTTGATTCATCATGCTCTCCCTCTCCACACTCCTCATGCCAATGCCCAAATTCGCCACAGTTAAAGCAGAAGACAGGTAGCTTTTCATATTTGACCTTGTACCGGACCCTTTCTTCTCCCTTCTTCCCTATGACAAACCTCTTGATCTTTGCGTTAATGTCAACCTTCACCCTAACCCCGACAAACTCGCCAAAAAAGCCTGCTGGTAGCTTTAACTGCACCTCTTGCACCTCCCCAATCCTGGTTGCCAAGCCTTTGACAGCTGGCTCGATCAAGAACTTATCAAGCAGGCCATGGATTTGTGCCCAAACAGCTAGCTTGTCCAGTCTAAACGATTCTAGGTTTTTAAAACCGTCATACTCCTCCAATATCATAGCCTGATCTCTGAACAACCATGGGCCTTCAAATATCGCCTTGTTCCAGTCTCCCAGGCATCCGAACTGTGCTGTGAAGAGATTAGCCTGGATTTTTGTAAGTGCATCTAGTGCCACCCCTAGTTGGTTTTGGAGTATTGACGACAAACCTAGTTGAGGGACTAATGTGTTTGTGAGAATTGCAGAATAACACAGGTAGAAGTCCCTCATGATTCGGTTTTACTACTAGAGATGACCCCTAAAACTTTATGAAGACATTAAAGTCAAAGGTGGTATATGAAGATATTCACATTGAAGACTATGACAAGAGAAGACACGATATGAAGCCTATGGAGCTCGAAGACTTAGATCTTTCGTAGTTCTTTTTCTTTTGTGTTGAGTCATAGGAACCACCGTACTGTTAAGTGGGGTCGAAGAGAACCAGTCAGAATGACTAAAGTGATGCCTAAACCAAAAACCTATGTCTTCGAGTGAAGACTATGAGAGCGAATATTGTCCAGAGTCGGACAAGTCAGCTTTGCTTGTAGCCCAAGTAAAGTTGTCGTGTGATTTTGAAATCTGACCGTTGGGACACGTGTCAATTCCTTAGTGATCCAGGGTCATTTCGGACAAATCAGGTCGGGTTGCCAAGTGGCTATAAATAGCCCACCCCCAACAACCATAAACGGTTGGCTGCTCAGATTGAGAGTATGGCTTTTGTCGTTTGAGAGCAACCCACCTCGAAGCCTTTGAGAGAGAATTCCTTGTGAGGATAAAAGCCCTAACCACCAGAGCCAGAGAGAATTGGGCATCACTTAAGTCTTCTTGTCTGTGTGATCTGAAGACTTATTACACTTGAGGACTGTGCATCATCCAGACGGTTAGGCGTCGTGTTCTGAGCATCCAAGAGACATTGTAGATTGCCGGTGAACGAAGTCTGTGAAGGTTTGGGAGTCTACCTTGAAGACTTACCAGAGTGATTGGGCGAGGTCTATGTGACCTTAGCTCAAGGAGAATACGGTGAGGACTGGGTGTCCTGAGCTGCGTGTTCAGGACTGGGTGTCCGGGACTGTGTGTCCTAAGGTTTAAATACCTAGCCGCTCCAACCAGACGTACAGTTGTCACAGCAACTGGAACTGGTCCAACAAATCATTGTCTTCAACGAGTCACTGGTTTCATCTTCACTTCACTTTACTTACTGTTCCTACTTGTGAAGTCATTGTATGTTTGCTCTATCATTTGTCTTCACTGAGTGACTGTGTGTTCTGTTTGGCTTCACAATATCTTCCAACCTGATCCTTACTACCTAGCTGCTATTAGTCTTTGTGCTTCCACTTCATTGAATACTTGACTATGGTTTGCCTAGTGTAGTCTACCTTCCGCTGCATGGTAATAGGTTTGATTTTTATCGTTTGTCTTCAAAACTCCCATGTTCTGAAGACTTTCATAAAAATTGCCCATTCACCCCCCCTCTAGTTGATATAACGCACTTTCAATTGGTATCAGAGCAAGGTGCTCCCTTGTTCTGTGTGATTCGGTTTAACCACCTGGAGTTTTAGCTATGTCGACTACAGGGATAATTAAAGTCTCCGCTGCGTGCCCCGTCTTTGATGGAACTGAATATCCCTACTGGAAGAATAAGATGCGCATGCATCTTGAAGCCATTGACGTCGACCTATGGTATGTCGTCGAGAACGGCCTTCCCAAGGCTGGAGAAGGTGTCACTGCTGCTGATGTCAAGAAATTCGTTCAACTGGACTCTACTGCCAAGAATATCATCTGTGGTCATCTGACCAAAGGACAGTATGGCCGTGTGAGTGCTTTGAAGACATCCAAGCTGGTCTGGGACTGGCTCTCCAAGGTCAATGAAGGCATCTCAACCCAGAGAGATCAGAGAATCAGTGTCCTTCGCAACCTCTTCAACCGCTTCAAGCGAAATGACAATGAGAATGTCCAGCACACATTTGACCGACTCACTGACATCACAAATGAGCTTCAAGCCCTTGGCGCCACTGAGATTACCAAACACGAAGTCGTCAAGACGCTGCTGAGATCACTTGATAGTTCGTTTGACATCCTGGCCCTGATGATTCAAGAACGTCCTGATTTCAAGACACTCGATCCGTCTGACATACTTGAGAGGCTCAACACACATGAGTTTCAGCTTTCGGAGAAAAGAGATATCTACGGTCCAAACTATGGGCGAACTCGTGCCTTGAAGGCAAAAGTTGTCTCCCCATCTGAAGAAGAATCTGACATCAGTTCTGATGACCCTGAAGACATTGGAAGGGAACTTTCTATGCTTGTCAAGAAGTTCCAAAAATTCACCAAGAAGAAAGGCTTCAGAAAGTCTTCCCGATCAAGTTCAAGGAATGATGAAGCTCCTGCTCATGACTACAAGAAGAAAACATGTCACAAGTGCAAGAAACTTGGCCACTTCATCTCTGAGTGTCCACAGTGGGACAATGAGAACAAAAAGAAGAAGAAGAGCAAGGAATATGACTCTGACGACAAGAAGAAGAAGAAGAAATACTCAAAGTCTTCTTCCAAGTCTTCCTCAAAGTCTTCATCACACAAGAAGAGCTCATCTGGCAAGGCACGTGCGTTTGTTGGCAAGGAAATGGATTCAGAGGAGGAGTCTGCTTCTGAGGAGGCGGAGGTGGAGTTTGAGGAGGAATCCGACTCAGGCGTCGCAAGTCAGGCTACAGCATACGTTGCCAAGTCCATCTTCAACACTGAAGACAATGACTTCATCACCGACATCGATGCAAATGATAAGGACTACTCCGCTTCTACCTACTGCTTCATGGCACACGGTGCCAAGGTAAACACACGCACTACTCACTATCAAACATCTAGTGACGATGACTCTGATTTGGTTCAAAACCTAGCTACAAAACACTTGCTAAAATTGCAACTGAACAACAGAAAGCTATGGAACATATTCAAAAACTGTTAGACAGAAGCGATGATCTGTTAGGTGCTGAAATGACTCGATCTGAATCCTTAATTGAAGACATAAAAAATCTTCACGTTAAGTATCAGGAACTTGAAAGTCATCATGAAACTCTCTCAACAACTCATGAAAAGCTTTCCTATGATTATCTTCAAAGGAAGCAAGATCTTGAGAAATTGAGAGCGGTTCATGAAGATCTTCAAACGGAAAACGAGTCACTTCGCGCCAAACAGATCAGTCCCGCTCAGGAAGGATTTGAACCACCATGTCTTAAATGCATTGAGCGTGATAATGCTACTTCTGTTACTGAATGTTCTACTGCTACTGCTGTTGCAATATCTTCAACTGTTGATGCGATAACTAACCCCTCTGCTGAGGATACCACCGCTATTGCTGATGAGAATGCTAGGTTGAAGACATTGCTTGAAACAGGGATGTACAAAAGTCTTAAAGGGCATCAGATGCTATGTGATGTCCTGAAAAAGAAGATTCTGAACCGAAACCCTAGGAAAGAGGGTGTAGGGTTCGTAAGGAAAATGAATGCAGATGGCTCTTACTGGAAACCTGAGCAGTACCCCAAAACCATGTGGGTTGCTACAAAGGAACCTTCAGCAGATCCATCCAATCTATCTGGCTTCACTTGTGCTAACCCCATTATCATTGATGAATCCTTTGATGCAAACTATATACTATTTAAGAATCAGAATGGTGTAGTGTTTGCCAGGTACATTGGTACTAACTGCAGGAATGGACCGCCTATGAAGAAGATCTGGGTTCCGAAAAGGTGTATGGAAAATCTTCCTGTGAATGTCTTCATGACACCTCACTTGAAGAAGACAAACCTCAGACCAAAGGCTTCATACAGTCCAAAGGCTTCATACAAACAGAGGACTCACCTGAGTCGCACTAACGCAAATGTTTTGTAGGGAAACCATACTCAGGCATATGAATATGAGAGCGGTTCATCAAACCGCCATGTTCATAAGACCAAGAACTTTTCTGCTTATTCTTATGAGTACTATTGTCCGCCTGCAAGACTGTTTGCTAAGGCTTCAAAGCCAAAATTCTTAGATGCTGCACTTAGACTTATTGCTTCTAAGCCACCCTTGAAGATGTGGGTGGTTAAGAAGGCTTAACTCTCTTTTGCAGGGGAAGGTCTCCAGCAGAAAACCAAAATCGTCTGACGCTATTGCTGGGGACCTTAAACATCTTGTAGGGCGCAAGATCAAATGCCCAAATGGTCTTACGATGTACTTCATACCTGAATCGCTTGCTACTCTCCCTATTAGTCCTAACCTGGATCTAAGCTTTCATAACCCACTGGTTCATCAAATGTTTTTGCTTCACAATGCTCTTGGTGAAGCCTATCCCCCTAACTGCACTGTAGGGTACGACACCAGCGTCTTCAGAATGGATTATTGACAGTGGGTGTACAAATCACATGACTGGCAAAAGAAGTCTTCTTATGGACTCAACCTTACGTCCATCCGACAAGAGCCACATCACATTTGCTGACACTGGTAAAAGTAAGGTATTGGGTCTAGGTAGAGTTGCAATCTTAAGGGATCAACACATGGATAAAGTCATGCTTGTTGAATCCCTTGGCTTCAACTTAATGTCTATCTCAATGCTTTTCGATTTGAACATGATCGTAATGTTTGGAAAATATCATTGCCTTCTACTAATGGAATCTGACAAGTCTCTAGTGTTTGAAGGGTATCGAAAAGATGATTTGTACGTGGTAGATTTCTCAGCAGGGCCACAGCTTGCAGTATGTCTTCTAGCAAAGGCTTCAGAATGCTGGCTCTGGCATCGGAGGCTTGGACATGCTGGCATGAGGAACCTCCACACCCTTGCGAAGAAGAAGCATGTCATAGGCATTGAGGGCGTCAAGTTCAAGAAAGACCACTTATGCGGTGCCTGTGAAGCAGGGAAGATGACGAGGGCCAAACATCCCTCGAAGACAATCATGACTACTACTCAACCCTTTGAACTGCTTCACATAGATCTTTTCGGTCCCACTCATTACTCAACTCTAACTACTACTGCTTGCCTCTATGGCTTCGTTATTGTTGATGATTATTCTCGATATACTTGGGTGCACATAATCCTTTACAAGACTGAAGTGCAGGATGTCTTCAGACTCTTCGCCAATCGAGCTATGAACAATTTTGGCGCCAAGATAAAGCACATCAGAAGTGACAATGGCACTGAATTCAAGAACACTGGCCTTGATACATATCTTGATACCTTGGGCATCACACATGAATTCTCAGCCCCGTACACGCCACAGCAGAATTGCGTCGTCGAACGCAAGAACAGAACACTAATTGAGATGGCCAAAACAATGCTAGATGAATACAAGACCCCAAGAAAATTCTGGCCCGAAGCCATTGATACTGCATGCCATACAATCAATTGTGTTTATCTTCACAAGCTACTGAACAAGACATCTTATGAGCTCCTTACTGACAAAAAGCCAAATGTCAGTTACTTCAGAGTATTTGGCGCAAGGTGCTGGATCAAGGACCCACATCACACCTCAAAATTTGCTCCAAAAGCACATGAGGGTTTTATGCTTGGATATGGAAAGGAT
This sequence comes from Triticum urartu, assembly GCF_003073215.2. Taxonomy (NCBI): domain Eukaryota; kingdom Viridiplantae; phylum Streptophyta; class Magnoliopsida; order Poales; family Poaceae; genus Triticum; species Triticum urartu. The sequence continues at coordinate 617,460,915 of NC_053025.1, forward strand.
TCGCACTCCTACAGAGTCTTCAATCTCTTTCATTACAAAGTGGTTGAAACAATGGATGTGCGGTTCGATGAGACCGACGGCTCACAAAGAGAGCAGCTGCCAAGTGTGCTAGATAAAGTTCCATCCAGTGAATCAATCAAGCTAATGGGAACTGGAGAAATTATACCTTCTGAAGCTCATCCTGAAGAAGAACTTATCATTTCAGCACCTGATCAACATGAAGACAATGCTCAGCCTGAAGACATTCCTTCCAACAACGACAATGAACAGCAAGAGCAAAGTCTTCGCCCTGTACATCCTCGCGTTGCCAATGAAGTGCAGATTGAAAGAATAATTGATAGCATCAATGCACTTGGTCCACTCACTCATTCAAGGGTAACTCAGCTAGCAAATTTCTGTGGGCACTTCGTATTCGTCTCAATATCAGAACCCAAGAAAGTTGAAGAAGCCTTCATGGAACCTGAATGGATTCAAGCTATGCAAGAAGAGCTTCAACAGTTTGAGCTGAATAATGTATGGGAACTGGTTAAGCGTCCTGATCCACGGAAGCACAATATAATAGACACCAAATGGATATACCGCAACAAGCAAGATGATCATGGTCAAGTTGTCAGAAACAAAGCTCGTCTCGTTGCTCAAGGATATACTCAAGTGGAAGGCATTGACTTCAATGAAACATTTGCTCCTGTGGCTAGACTTGAAGCCATACGCATACTGCTGGCCTATGCAAATCATCATAACATACTTTTATATCAAATGGATGTGAAGAGTGCCTTTCTCAATGGCAAGATTGAAGAAGAAGTGTATGTTGCACAACCACCTGGCTTTGAAAATCCAAAACATCCTGACATGGTATACAAGCTCAACAAGGCACTGTATGGCCTCAAACAAGCCCCTCGGGCCTGGTATGACACACTCAAATACTTCCTGAAGAGCAAAGGCTTCATACCTGGTTCCCTAGATCCCACTCTTTTCACGAAGACATATGATGGTGAACTGTTTGTGTGCCAAATATATGTGGATGACATTATCTTCGGCTGCACCAATCAGAAGTACAGTGAAGAGTTTGGATATATGATGCAAGAGCAATATCAGATGTCCATGATGGGGGAGCTGAAGTTCTTCCTTGGTCTTCAAATACGACAACAACGAAATGGCATCTTCATATCTCAAGAGAAGTATCTCAAAGATTGCCTGAAGAAGTTCGGTATGCAAGACTGCAAAGGCTTCACAACACCAATGCCAGCCAAACATCATCTGGGTCCTGACGACAATGGTAAAGAGTTCGATCAAAAGGTATACCGCTCCATGATTGGTTCTCTACTTTATCTATGTGCATCTAGGCCAGATATTATGCTTAGTGTTTGCATGTGTGCTCGATTTCAAGCGGCACCAAAGGAGTCGCATCACTTAGCTGTGAAGCGAATTCTTCGATATTTGGCTCACACCCCAACTCTAGGATTATGGTATCCAAAGGGCTCAGAGTTTGATCTGGTTGGATTCTCGGATGCTGATTATGCTGGTGACAAAGTTGATCGCAAGTCTACATCAGGCACATGTCACTTTCTGGGACGATCACTTGTATGTTGGTCTTCAAAGAAGCAGAACTGTGTATCTCTCTCCACTGCTGAATCTGAATACATTGCTGCTGGATCTTGCTGTGCTCAGCTTCTGTGGATGAAGCAAACACTCAAGGACTATGGCATTCATCTGAAGCAAGTGCCACTTTACTGCGACAACGAAAGCGCCATCAAGATTGCCAACAACCCAGTTCAGCACTCGAAGACAAAGCACATTGAAATTCGTCATCACTTTCTCAGAGATCATGTTGTGAAGGAAGACATTGATATCATACACGTCAACACTGAAGAGCAATTGGCAGATATCTTCACCAAGCCCTTGGATGAGAAGAGGTTTTGCAAGTTACGGTGTGAGCTAAATATCCTGGAATCCACAAATGTCCTGTGATCAGGCACACATCCTAACCCTTATGCATATTGATGACTTAGATGTGCAACACACGAAGTGAAGTATATCTTCAATCAATGAAGACATACATTCTAAGTGTGAATACATTAATGTGGAATTTGACTTCAGAGCGCCACGATAATTGTGCGCCGTGTCTGGGTCTAATACTTCCTATACGGTGGGTAACGCCACCACCAAACGTTCTATTTTGAAGTGTTTCACTCATGGCGTTACCTTGCAATGTCTTCACATTTGGTTTGGCTTCGATCTCAACATATTTTCATGATTATCTTCACTATGTTGATTATATATATATATATATGCTAGTGTTCTGTCCTCTACAGCATTCACTTATAGCTATGTCTTCGTGTTGAATCTTTTGAACTAAGTGAATGTGATCGGACCCCAACCTCTCTATGCTTTCTATCTCAAACTCTATCTCTCCAAGTCATATGCATTCTATTGAAACTGTCGAATGTCTTCTCTGCGTCCTTGTCAGCAGAAGATACAGAGACAACCATTAAGTCCGTTTTCAATGCTCATTCCTCCACATGAAATCCGAAGAAGTAGGAACGACCACCCGACAATCCAGGCGTGCGTGGAACAAACCCCAAAATTCCGCATACTGGCCATGTGTTCCTCAGATGCGAATCGCCAGGGGCACCTGTGTAATAGCACAGTGCCGCCCCTGTGCCTATAAATACACACTCACAGCGGTAATTATCTCCTCTTCCACCCTCGCACGAACCCTAGCGCCACCGCTAGCTCTCGACGACGCCGGCGACGAAGCGCTTCGCTGCCGCAACCTCTCCGACGCCGTCTTCACGCCGACCGCGGACATCGTCCTCTCCGCCGTCGCCGTAGGTGTCCTCCGTCGCCAAGTTAGGGCATGGAAGAGTGGACTGCTCGGCCTCATCTCCCACTCCGTCTAGCAGTTCTCAATGTGGTAAATAAAACTCCCTTTTTACAGCACCGTTGATCCTATTGATCTGTCACTTTCTACCACAAGCAGTTTCTGTTCACACAAGCTAGATCTCTCTCATACTGCATCTCATAACATGCCTAGTATATTCACTTGTGCTTCACAAAGTAGTTAGATTCCTCACTTGTACTGATCTGTGGATTCGTACAAATCTGGAACCAACTTCTTATCTATGAGTAAATGTCTTCGCACGATGAGGTCAATGTCTTCTAAACTGATTTATCTTCAAAATCTTCCGAGAATGCATATGACCTCTTCCCCTTCCCTCGCACCTTAATGCTGTCACAGGTACATGTCCGTGGGAGAATCCTTTGGTTCTCATAGTCTGCATTCATTTGCAGAATTCTTACAGCATCACATAAATTCTCCTGAAGCCAGTTCCTGTTGGTCCAGCAAGAGAAAGCCTTTGAAGCCTTTGAACGTCTTGAAGCCTTTCAAGTTAAAGTTTATGGCTTCAGAGAAAGCAGCAAGGAAGGGGGGCAGACAACGTCGTGGCGGAACATCCAGAGATCTACCTGATGAACTCGCAGAAATGTATAAGACAGATCCTGAAGAGGATTATAGTCAGCGCAAGACCCAAATCCAATGGATTCGACGCTATTGGGCAGAACAATGGTTCAAATACCGCTTCACAACCCAAGAGTATGCTAAGAAAAGTGCCATCAAAAGACCGTGGGGAGACATCTTATACAAGAACCTTCTACCCAGGTCCAGAGATGAAGCTATTGCCCAAAGCTTCTATCCATGCATGGTCCATGGGCCACAGCCTGATGATGCACATCCGTCGTCACTACTCTGGTGTCGTGACGACAATCTGTTCAAGCGCAACTTCCAGTTTGCCCAAAACTCAGCGAAGCAGAACAAGAAGAAATTTGGGTTAGACTTCAACCCTGGTCCCTCAGCACCAAGGGCAGATGGCACACGAGAAGCAGAACCCAATGTCATCGGTCCGTATGCCAACCTTGAAGGCCTCATCACCTACATCTTGGTTCAAGGGGCTGCAGTGAATGAGCCTGCGGCTGACACTGAGTCTGATGACGCGCCTGCAGTGCCGAAGCCAAAGCAGTTGAAGAAGCCAAAAGCTTCAAAGCCAGCCCCTTCACCAAAAATCTCAAGGGCGAAGCCATTGGCAACTGCACCTCCTGAAGACAGTGTGCAGTCTGAAGATTTATCACGCGTCTCCAAGCCCCAGAAGGCCAAGATGCCTCTGTCTAACACTGGTAAAGAGCTAACAGCTGCTGCCATCCTGCGCAATGACGACATTGATCTGTCAAGTGATGAAGATCTTGCAGATGACACTCTTGAGCAACTCATCAAGAGCAAAGAAGAAGCAGAAATCTTCAATGATCTGCCTCTCTTTGATGTCACCATCATCCACAACTTCATTGACGAGTGGTTTGACACGCCAAACATCAGCTTTGAAGATCTGCAGCTACCTATTGGCCTCAGTGTTGCCTTCCAAGGCGCCATTGCTTCAGAACTTGCTATTGCCCAGCGCATTGTTGAGCTGAAGCAGAAGATTGACTATGAAAAGGCTCAGTTCAAGAAGCATATGGCCAAGCTCAGCGTGCAAGAAGTGAAGAACTTCAAGACAATGATGCACGAGCTCAAGGAAGCCTTTGTGAAGAAGCGTGCAAAAGCTCAAGGTTCGCGTGAGCGCATGAAGACTCTGGCTGACAGATGTGTGCAAGCCTATAATGAGGCTGAGAAGCGCAAGGCACTTGGGCGTCCTGGCATCGACCCCAGGATGGCCGCAAAGAAGAAGAAGAAGCCTGCTACGACTGAATCTGATGCACCAAGGCAAGAAGCAGTTCCGATTGTCTTCCCAACAAGAATGACTGGCTCGAAGACAAAGAGTCGGTCAACAGATTCAAAGCTCAAGAAGACAAGAACTGCTGAGGCTGAAGCCAGGAAGAGGAAACACTCTGAATCCTCTCCTACTGCCCCCACCAAGAAAAAGAAAAAGACCAAGAAAGCTCGGGCTGCTCCCACAGAGCCCTTGATAGTTGAACCCATTTCTATGATTCATCCTGACGCAGAACGTCAACTGACAGTTCATGAGCCTGCTTCCACAGAGGCTCCTGAAGCTGAAGACATTCCAGCAGCTGATCCCATCGCTGCTGAAGACATTGGTCATCATGATAATGTAGAAGATGATGCAGTCCTTCCTCAGTTAGAAAACAGCAAACTCATCAGCATTGGTCGTCCACTGACGCCAATTGCACAGGATGCTTCATGGGCGGATCGCCCACAAGAGGAAGAAGACTATGAGGCCCAGCCTACTCCAACTCCACAGGCGTCGTCTGCGTTCCGCAGGCTTCGCAAAGGTCCAAGGCCTCAAGTCTCTGCTGAAGACATTCCGGCTGCATCAGCCGCAGAAGAAGTAGTACCACAAGATCCCACTCCCCTGCTCCACCAAGAAGCAGTTCTCCAGGAGAACGTGCCTGTGACCGACCCTCCAGCTAGTCAAGTGGAGGATGAAAATCTTGAGGCTGCCACAACCAACAACGAAGCTAATGTGGAGCCCTCCCCAGCAAAAGCTTCAGAAGACAGCGAAGCCACTGATCCCGCCACTTCTGTTCCTGAGTCTGCTGTCGGTCCCCAATTCAACTATCATGTTGAGCACAGGCCTCAGGTCCAGAAGCCAATCCCAAGACTGCCAAGGTTTCCAGGTCCTGCATCAGCACCTGGCTCCTTCAACATCAATGGCTTCAGGGCAGACAACACGTTCTTCGATAGCTCCAGGAACCCCTACTCAAGGGAAAGGATATCATCTAATTGGTTCTGGAGCTATCCTCAGCGAAGCTATTACTCTTGCATTCTTTACAACCAAGGTTGCATCTTCCCACACAAGCGCCTTGACGTTGAAGCTATAGCTGGTCTGCCCTGTCTAGAAGAAGCGTTGGATTGCTTCAAGCAAGTGGGTCTGCTGCAGTTTGTTACTGATGAAGAGCATTGGAATGAAGATCTGCTGCTACAATTCTATGCCACACTTCATATCAAAGGGTATGGCAGAGATCCGAAGACTTGGGTCCTGGAATGGATGACTGGCAACGTTCATCACGAAGCCAATGCATTTGACATCATTGAGCTCACTGGCCTGCCCACTCCTGGCGATCTCTTCGAGCAAGGCTGTCAGCTGCATGCTGAAGCTATTGAGAGCATCTTTCAGCGGTCAGAACCTAATATGAGTCAAATGCTCAGCATGATGAAGCCATTGTCTCAAGATGCTGCGTATCCCACAGAGTTCTTCGTTGAAGACCTTGAGTACCTGCCCAGAACCATCTATCACATCATCAGGCGAACTCTCTGGCCTATCAAAGGGCACTCTCCAAATGTCAAGCTTCAGGGTGCAATGAAGACTTTGGTCTTCTATATACTTCATGGCAAATGCTTCAATGCACAAGACTTCTTCATACGCCAACTTGCTGCATCAGGCATGGATCTGTTTGGTTTGAAGTTCTACGCCCCTTGGGTCATGTGGCTGATCAAGCTACACTCTGCCATCTCTTATCAGCCCTCAGCCCGCAACCATCGGATCTTCTTGCCTGACGTGGACATGTCTACTGAAGCCATATATTCTGAGCCTGCAAAGCAACCTCTAAGTCTTCAGAATGCAGAACATCGGAGTTTTACACAGAACGTTGAAGGCGTTGAAGCAGTTTCTCAGGTGTATCCTTTGGCTGGCACCACACGTGCACCACACCCTGCTTCCACTGAAGCCACTGACAGTGCCACTGCTTCAAGACCCAAGAAGCGCACTCGTGTTCTCAACGACCGAGAGCTTCTTGTGGCCCTACATCAGAAACAAGATAGGCATCATGATTGGCTGAAGCGTCAGATGAAAAGCCTCTTGGTGGATGTTAATCGCACTCGAAATCTTGCCACCAAGAATGCTTTCGTTGCCCATGAAACCTATCGCCGCACATGGAAAGGCTAACGATGATGCTTTCTGAAGCTGATCTTCAAGAGGATGGCTTCACTGAGAGATTCAAGTTTGACTCCACACCTCCTCGAAGGGCTGTGCTGCTAGGAACTCCATCCCTTGAAGACTCTGAGTTCTCTTCCTCTGCTGCCACAGTCACTGCCAGAATTATTGAGGAAGAAGACGATGCTACTTCACCGCCACCTGCTTCAGCACCTCCAAGCTCTTCTGCACCGCCAAACAACACCAACAACCCTGCTACTTCACCTACTCCTCATGGGAACGAGTAGAGGCTCTATGTCTTCAAACCTTTTTGGTCATTACTGACATAAGGGGGAGAAGCATATGAGATTGATAGTCTTCAAGCGGGTTCATATGGGCGGGTGTCTTATATTTATTTTGCTTCGTGCTTACAACTCTCGTTTTTTTGCTACATTTGGTTCTTATGAGTTGTAACACTTAAAATAGATGGTCGTCTGCTACTTATTTGCCACCTTGTTTTGCGAAGATAAATTCCGCATGTGCGACGATAAATTCCGCACTTAGATCATTCTGCAGTCGCCCATTTTCCATTATGCATGGCATTATCTTCATATACTTTCACATGTATAGTGGATTGTCATCATAAGTTGAAGTGGATCTCCACAAGTACCACCTGCCATGTGCATTTGCATTCCAAAAGCAAATCAACTTATATGCACATCTTCAGGGGGAGCCCTTGCAACTTATGAAGACAATTCCTTATCCTTTACAGTTTCACAGATTATATTCCCCGTTGAAAACTTCAACTAGTTTGTCATCAATCACCAAAAAGGGGGAGATTGTAAGTGCATCTAGTGCCACCCCTAGTTGGTTTTGGAGTATTGACGACAAACCTAGTTGAGGGACTAATGTGTTTGTGATAATTGCAGAATAACACAGGTAGAAGTCCCTCATGATTCGGTTTTACTACCAGAGATGACCCCAAAAACTTTATGAAGACATTGAAGTCAAAGGTGGTATATGAAGATATTCACATTGAAGACTATGACAAGAGAAGACACGATATGAAGCCTATGGAGCTCGAAGACTTAGATCTTTCATAGTTCTTTTTCTTTTGTGTTGAGTCATAGGAACCACCGTACTGTTAAGTGGGGTCGAAGAGAACCAGTCAGAATGACTGAAGTGATGCCTAAACCAAAAACCTATGTCTTCGAGTGAAGACTATGAGAGCGAATCTTGTCCACAGTCGGACAAGTCAGCTTTGCTTGTATCCCAAGTAAAGTTGCCGTGTGAGTTTGAAATCTGACCGTTGGGACACGTGTCAGTTCCTTAGTGACCCAGGTGTTGGGGAACGTAGCAATAATTCAAAATTTTCCTATGTGTCACCAAGATCAATCTATGGAGTCATCTAGCAACGAGGGAGGAGTGGATCTACATACCCTTGTAGATCGCGCGCGGAAGCGTTCAAGAGAACGGGGTTGATGGAGTCGTACTCGTCGTGATCCAAATCACCGATGATCCTAGCGCCGAACGGACGGCACCTCCGCGTTCAACACACGTACGGAGCAGCGATGTCTCCTCCTTCTTGATCCAGCAAGGGGGAAGGAGAGGTTGATGGAGATCCAGCAGCACGACGGCGTGGTGGTGGAAGTAGCGGGATTCCAACAGGGCTTCGCCAAGCGCTGCGGGAGGAGGGAGATGTGTCATGGGAGGGAGAGGGAGGCGCCAGGGCTTAGATTTAGCTGCCCTCCCTTCCCCCACTATATATAGGGCCAAGGGAGAGGGGGGGCAGCCTTGGCCCTTCCTCCAAGGAAGGGTGCGGCCAGGGAGGAGTCCATCCTCCCCAAGGCACCTAGGAGGTGCCTTCCCCTTTTAGGACTCTTCCCTTCCCTTATCTCTTGTCGCATGGGCCTCTTGGGGCTGGTGCCCTTGGCCCATATAGGCCAAGGCGCACACCCCTACAGCCCATGTGGCCCCTCGGGGCAGGTGGACCCCCTTGGTGGACCCCCGGACCCCTTTCGGCACTCCCGGTACAATACCGATAATGCGCGAAACTTTTCCGGCGACCAAAACAAGACTTCCCATATATAAATCTTTACCTCCGAACCATTCCGGAACTCCTCGTGACGTCCGGGATCTCATCCGGGACTCCGAACAACTTTCGGGTTACCGCATACTAATATCTCTATAACCCTAGCGTCACCGAACCTTAAGTGTGTAGACCCTACGGGTTCGGGAACCATGCAGACATGACCGAGACGTTCTCCGGTCAATAACCAACAGCGGGATCTGGATACCCATGTTGGCTCCCACATGCTCCACGATGATCTCATCGGATGAACCACGATGTCAAGGACTTAATCAATCCCGTATACAATTCCCTTTGTCTATCGGTACGATACTTGCCCGAGATTCGATCGTTGGTATCCCGATACCTTGTTCAATCTCGTTACCGACAAGTCTCTTTACTCGTTCCGTAACACATCATCCCGTGATCAACTCCTTGGTCACATTGTGCACATTATGATGATGTCCTACCGAGTGGGCCCAGAGATACCTCTTCATTTACACGGAGTGACAAATCCCAGTCTCGATTCGTGCCAACCCAACAGACACTTTCGGAGATACCTGTAGTGTACCTTTATAGCCACCCAGTTACGTTGTGACGTTTGGCACACCCAAAGCACTCCTACGGTATCCGGGATTTGCACAATCTCATGGTCTAAGGAAATGATACTTGACATTAGAAAAGCTTTAGCATACGAACTACATGATCTTGTGCTAGGCTTAGGATTGGGTCTTGTCCATCACATCATTCTCCTAATGATGTGATCCCGTTATCAATGACATCCAATGTCCATGGTTAGGAAACTGTAACCATCTATTGGTCAACGAGCTAGTCAACTAGAGGCTTACTAGGGACATGGTGTTGTCTATGTATCCACACATGTATCTGAGTTTCCTATCAATACAATTCTAGCATGGATAATAAACGATTATCATGAACAAGGAAATATAATAATAACCAATTTATTATTGCCTCTAGGGCATATTTCCAACATCAGGTCATTCCGAGAACGTTTGTTTCTGCACATAAATAACACCATGGTAATTTTGCTGAAAACAACGTCAGTCCGGGTTAGTTCCATTCAAATCATGCAAGTTAGAGTCCAAAACAAGGGCAAAAGTGTTTGGAAAAGTAGATACGACGGAGACGTATCAACTCCCCCAAGCTAAAACCTTTGCTTGTCCTCAAGAAATTCAGTTGATAAATTGAAAGTGATAAAGAAAAACTTTTACAAACTCTGTTTGCTCTTGTTGTTGTAAATATGTAAAGCCAACATTCAAGTTTTCAGCAAAGATTATAACTAACCACATTCACAATAACGCTTAGGTCTCAAGTTTACTCATATCAATAACATAATCAACTAGCGAGCAATAATAATAAATCTTGGATGACAACACTTTCTCAAAACAATCATAATATGATATAACAAGATGGTATCTCACTAGCCCTTTCTGAGACCGCAAAACATAAATGCAGAGAACCTTTAATGATCAAGGACTGACTAGACATTGTAATTCATGGTAAAAGAGATCCAGTCAAGTCATACTCAATGTAAACTAACAGTAATGAATGCAAATGACAACGGTGCTCTCCAAATGGTGCTTTTTAATAAGAGGATAAGGACTCAGCATAAGAGTAAATAGATAGGCCCTTCGCAAAGGGAAGCAGGGATTTGTAGAGGTGCTAGAGCTCGGTTTTGAAATAGAGGTGAATAATATTTTGAGCGGTATACTTTCATTGTCAACATAACAAGCAAGAGATGACAATATCTTCCATGCTACACACATTATAGGTGGTTCCCAAACAGAATGGTAAAGTTTATACTCCCCCTTCCACCAACAAGCATCAATTCATGGCTTGCTCAAAACAACGAGTGCCTCTAACTAACAAGAGTCCTAGGGGGAGTTTTGTTTGCAATTATTTTGATTTAGTTTGCATAAAGCATGGGACTGGGCATCTCGGTGACCAGCCATTTATCTCGTGAGTGAGGAGCGGAGTCCACTCCTCTTGAGAATAACCCGCCTAACATGGAAGATACAGACAACCCTAGTTGATACATGAGCTATTCGAGCATACAAAACATGATATTTATTTGAAGGTTTAGAGTTTGGCACATACAAATTTACTTGGAACGGCAGGTAGATACCGTATATAGGTAGGTATAGTGGACTCATGTGGAATAATTTTGGGGTTTAAGGGGTTGGATGCACAAGCAGTATTCCCGCTTAGTACAGGTGAAGGCTAGCAAAAGACTGGGAAGCGACCAGCTAGAGAGCGACAACAGTCATGAACATGCATTAAAATTAATCAACACCGAATGCAAGCATGAGTAGGATATAATCCACCATGAACATAAATATCGTGAAGGCTATGTTGATTTTGTTTCAACTACATGCGTGAACATGCGCCAAGTCAAGTCACTTAAATCATTTAGAGGATACCACCCTATCATACCACATCACAACCATTTTAATAGCATGTTGGCACGCAAGGTAAACCATTATAACTCATAGCTAATCAAGCATGGCACAAGAAACTATGATCTCTAGTTGTCATTGCAAACATGTTTACTCATAATAGGCTGAATCAGGAACGATGAACTAATCATATTTACAAAAACAAAAGAGGTTGAGTTCATACCAGCTTTTCTCATCTCAATAAGTTCATCATATAATCATCATTATTGCCTTTCACTTGCACGACCGAACGATGTGAATAATAATAATTGTGCATGTGCATTGGACTAAACTGGAATCTGCAAGCATTTCAATAAACAGGAGAAGACAAGGCAATATGGGCTCTTTTGTCACATCAACAATTATGCATATAAAAGCCACTTCAACAATTTAATCATGGTATTCTCCTATCGACCCCGAAAGAAAAGAAAAGAAATAAAACTATTTACACAAGAAAGCTCCCAACAAGCAAAAGAAGAACAAGAAATCTTTTTGGGTTTTCTTTTTAATTACTACTACAGGCATGGAAAGTAAACTAATTAAAAACTACAACTAATTTTTTTTGGTTTTTCTTAAGGTTTATCAAACACACAAGAAGAAGGCATAAAAAGGAAATTAAACTAGCATGGATGATACAATGAAAAACTATGAGCACCTACATCTGGCAATGAGTGTGTGAACATGAATGTAATGTCGGTGAGAAATACGTACTCCCCCAAGCTTAGGCTTTTGGCCTAAGTTGGTCTATGGCCACGGTTGGCCTGACGGATATCCATAATAGTAGTTGTGGTCGTACTGAGATGAAGAAGAGGAAGACTCCGATTGCCACTGGCTGACAATTATCTCTGGATCCCACTGACAATTAGACTGTCGTGAAGGATCAACTTGTGGTTCCGGCTCTGGCTCCATGGCTGGTGCAGGGTTTCGGTAGGCGTGAATAGCCTTTAACGGAACAAGGTACTGGCCTGCAGATAAATCAAACAAAGAAGGAGCAGGCAGGGTAATAGTCTCAGGATGATGTTTATTATAGAACAATTGGTATTTAAGCTCTCCTTCCCTATTCTTAGCAATAAAATCATGTGCCACCATACTTTTATAATCTAGATAAACACGAGGCAGCACTTTTAGTTCCTTCTCATAATGCCTAATAGGTATGTTAAAATGTGCAGCTAGGCGTGAAGCATAGATGCCTCCAAAAGATGGGGCCCTTGGTACAGTTCAGACTTAACCGTTTAGCAATAATGCCGCCCATACTAACATTGTTATCACCGTATAAACCGTGGAGCAAAATAATAATATCAGGGATACTAAGGTTTCCACAGTTTCCGCGACCAATTAAACAACGGCTAGCAAATAATGCAAAATAATGTAAAACAGGAAAATGTATGCTAGTGATTCGTGCATCGGAAACCTTCCTTGTTTCCCCTACAGTGATAGTATCAATAAAACCCTCCACATCATCGCGATGTGGTTCTTCTGTCTTGCCCTCAAAAGGGACTGAACAAACCCGACAAAAATCATAAAGTGACATCTCCTTATGCTCATCATATAAATAAAACTCCACCGTAGGTGGTGAGCTCCTAGAATGGAAATGAAAGTTTTGCACAAAGATATTTGTGAGTAAGAGATACTGATCGCATTGGTCGTGGAGGAAAGCGGTGAGGCCTGCATTCTTAACCAATTCATGAAAATCTTCATAAATCCCGGCTGCTATCTAGAAATCATCGGAAGGCCATTCACACGCCCGAACCTCCGCGGTGCGAGGCAGATTATACTTAGGCTCAGGTGCTTTTTCCTTCGAGCTTTGGCTCGATGAGCCCCTCAAAAGTCTCCTCATCATTTTCTGAAAAATTCTGAATTTTTTTAGTAACTTCAAAATAAAAGTAAACCAAACTCAATAATATTGATAGCAACTACTCTTACAAGTGCCTAGGGCCTATATCATGCATCAAAACTACTTTTGACCATATAAATTTAACATGCAAGCTCAAGAACAGGGTCACCTAAGCAGCAAAAATTTGTAATGAATAAAGCACTAGAACAAAAACTAATTGGACCAATGGAGGAGTCACATACCAAGGAACAACCTCCCCAAGCAGTTTTGTGAGAAGTGCTTTGAGCAAGGAGATCGAAAATGACAGCAAGATGAGCTAGAACTCGTGCTTGAGAGGGATATTCGTGTTTGTGGGAGGAAGAAGAAGTGTGTGGGTGCATGAATAAGTGGAGGAGGGCCACCGTGGGCCCACGAGGCAGGGGGGCGCGCCCAGCGGGGTAGGGCACGCCCTCCACCCTCATGGGTAGGTGGTTGACCCCCCTGCTGTGTTCTCAGTGCCAAATATTCTCAACTATTCTAGAAAAAAATCATATTTAAATTTCAGGGCATTTGGAGAACTTTTATTTTCGGGGTATTTTTATATTGCATGGATAATCAGATAACAGACAAAAAAATATTTATTTTTATTTTATTTAATATAAATAACAGAAAGTAAAAGTGGGGTACAACAGGTTGTGCCTTCTAGTTTCATCCATCTCATGATCATCAAAAGGAATCCACTAACAAGGTTGATCAAGTCTTGTTAAAGAACTCATTCCGAATAACATGGAACCGGAGAAATTTCGAATAACACTATGTTACCTCAATGGGGATATGCACAACCCCAATAATAAGAATATCATATTTCTTCTTGACAGTAGGAATGGGAAATTCAAAACCTCCAAATATAATCGATGGAATCTTTCCAATAGAGTTGATACTATGAACTTGAGGTTGTTTCCTCAGAAAGTGTACCATGTGCTCATTACCATTAACATGAAAAGTGACATTGCCTTTAGTGCAATCAATAATAGCCCCTGCAGTATTCAAAAAGGGTCTTTCAAGAATAATCGACATACTATCGTCCTCTGGAATATCAAGAATAACAAAGTCCGTTAAAATAGTAATGTTTGCAACTACAACAGGCACATCCTCACAAATACCAACAGGTATAGCAGTTGATTTATCAACCATTTGCAAAGATATTTCAGTAGGTGTCAACTTATTCAAATCAAGTCTACGATATAAAGAGAGAGGCATAACACTAACACCGGCTCCAAGATCACATAAAGCAGTTTTAACATAGTTTCTTTTAATGGAGCATGGTATAGTAGGTACTCATGGATCTCCAAGTTTCTTTGGTATTCCACCCTTAAAAGTATAATTAGCAAGCATGGTGGAAATTTCAGCTTCCGGTATCTTTATTTTATTTGTAACAATTTCTTTCATATACTTAGCATACAGATTCATTTTAAGCATATCAGTTAATCGCATACGCAAAAAGATAGGTCTAATCATTTCAGCAAAGCGCTCAAAATCCTCATCATCCTTTTTCTTGGATGGTTTGGGAGGAAAATGCATGGGTTTTTGAACCCATGGTTCTCTTTATTTATCATGTTTCCTAGCAACAAAGTCTTTCTTATCATAACGTTGATTCTTTGATTGTGGGTTATCAAGATCAACAGCAGGTTCAATTTCTATATCATTATCATTACTAGGTTGAGCATCATCATGAACATTATCATTAACATTATTACTACTTTCAGGTTCATTACCAGATTGTGTTTCAGCATCGCAAATAGAAATATCATTTGGGTTCTCAGGTGTTTCAACAATAGGATCACTGGAAGCATGCAAAGTCCTATAATTTTTCTTTTTCTTCCTTTTAGAAGGACTAGGTGCATCTATATTATTTCTCTGAGAATCTTGCTCAATTCTCTTAGGGTGGCCTTCAGGATACAAAGGTTCCTGAGTCATTCTACCAATTCTAGTAGCCACTCTAACAACATTATCATTATCCTTACTATTCAATTCATTGAGCAAATCATTTTGAGCTTTAAGTACTTGTTCTACTTGAGTGGTAACCATAGAAGCATGTTTACTAATAAGTTTAAGTTCACCTTTAACATTAGCCATATAATCACCCAAGTGTTCAAGCATATTTGAATTGTATTTCAATTGCCTACCAAAATAAGAATTAAAATCTTCTTGCTTAGCCATAAATCTATCAAACTCATCTAAGCATGGGCTAGCAAACTTAGCAAACGGGATTTCAGCTTTATCATATCTATAGAGAGAATTTACCCTTACTACCTGTGTCGGGTTATCAAGACCATGAGTTTCTCCAATAGGTAAAGGATTAGGATCATATGTTTCTGCAACAGCCGGTAAATTAAGACCGTGTATTTCTTCAATAGGAGTTAAATTCTTAACATCTTCGTCTTTAATACCTTTTTCTGTCATAGATTTCTTTGCCTCTTGCATATCTTCAGGACTGATAAATAGAATACCTCTCTTCTCCGGAGTTGGTTTAGGAATAGGCTCAAGAATTGGCTCCGTAGGTGTCCAATTATTTTCATTTGTCAACATATTATTCAATAGAATTTCAGCTTCATCCGGTGTTCTTTCCCTGAAAACAGAACCAGCACAACTATCCAGGTAATCTCTGGAGGCATTGGTTAGTCCATTATAAAAGATATCAAGTACTTCATTTTTCTTAAGAGGATGATCAGGAAAAGCATTAAGTAATTGGAGAAGCCTACCCCAAGCTTTTGGGAGACTCTCTTCTTCAATTTGCACAAAATTATATATGTCCCTTAAAGCAACTTGTTTCTTATGAGCAGGGAAATATTTAGCAGAGAAGTAATAAATCATATCCTGGGGACTACGCACACAACCAGGATCAAGAGAATTAAACCATATCTTAGCATCACCCTTTAATGAGAACGGAAATATTTTAAGGATATAAAAGTAGCGAGTTCTCTCATCTTTAGTGAACAGGGTAGCTATATCATTTAATTTAGTAAGATGTGCCACAACAGTTTCAGATTTATAGCCATGAAAAGGATCAAATTCAACCAAAGTAATTATATCAGGATCAACAGAGAATTCATAATCCTTATCGGTAACACATATAGGTGAAGTAGCAAAAGCAGGATCAGGTTTCATTCTAGCATTTAGAGATTGTTTGTTCCATTTAGCTAATAACCTCTTGAGTTTGTATCTATCTTTGCAAGCTAAAATAGCTAAAGAAGCTTCTTTATCAAAAACATAACCCTTAGGAATAACAGGCAAGTCTTCATCATCAATTTCATCAGTATTATCAGATTCAATATTTTCAATCTCTCTAGCCCTAGCAAGTTGTTCATCAAGAAATTCACCAAGTGGCACAGTAGTATCAAGCATAGAAGTAGTTTCATCATAAGTATCATGTATAGCAGAAGTGGCATCATCAATAACATGCGACATATCAGAACAAATAGCAGAAGCAGTTTAGGTGTCGCAAGCTTACTTAAAACAGAAGGTGAATCAAGTGCAGAGCTAGATGGCAGTTCCTTACCTCCCCTCGTAGTTGAGGGATAAATCTTAGTTCTCGGATCTTTCAAGTTCTTCATAATGATAAGCAGATATAAATCCCAAGTGACTCAAAGAATAGAGCTATGCTTCCCCGACAACGACGCCAGAAAATAGTCTAGATAACCCACAAGTATAGGGGATCGCAACAGTTTTCTAGGGTGAAGTATTCAACCCAAACTTATTGATTCGACACAAGGGGAGCCAAAGAATACTCTCAAGTATTAGCAGCTGAGTTGTCAATTCAACCACACCTGGAAACTTAGTATCTGCAGCAAAGTATTTAGTAGCAAAGTAACATGATAGTAGTGGTAACGGTAGCAAAAGGTAACAGTAGTAAAAGTAATGTTTTTGGTATTTTGTAGTGATGATAGCAATAGCAACGGGGAAGTAAATAAGCGAAGAACAATATATGGAAAGCTCGTAGGCAATGGATCGGTGATGGAGAATTATGCCGGATGCAGTTCATCATGTAACGGTCATAACCTAGGGTGACACAGAACTAGCTCCATTTCATCAATGTCATGTAGGTATCTATTCCGAATATAGTCATACGTGCTTATGGAAAAGAACTTGCATGACATCTTTTGTCCTACCCTCCCGTGGCAGCGGGGTCCTTACGGAAACTAAGGGATATTAAGGCCTCCTTTTAATAGAGTGTCGGAACAAAGCATTAACACATAGTGAATACATGAACTCCTCAAACTACGGTCATCACTGGTAAGTATCCCGATTATTGTCACTTCGGGGTTAACGGATCGTAACACATAATAGGTGACTATAGACTTGCAAGATATGATCAAGAACTCTCATATATTGATGAAAACATAATAGGTTCAGATTTGAAATCATGGCACTCGGGCCCTAGTGACAAGCATTAAGCATAGAAAAGTCATAGCAACATCAATCTCAGAACATAGTAGATACTAGGGATCAAACCCTAACAAAACTAACTCGATTACATGATAGATCCCATCCAACCCATCACCTTCCAGCAAGCCTACGATGGAATTACTCACGCACGGCGGTGAGCATCATGAAATTGGTGATGGAGGATGGTTGATGATGACGATGGCGACGGATTCCCCTCTCCAGAGCCCAGAACGGACTCAAGATCAGCCCTCCCGAGAGGTTGTAGGGCTTGGCGGTGGCTCCATATCGTAAAACGTGATGAATTCTTCTCTCTGATTTTTTCTCCCCGAAACACAATATATAGAGTTGGAGTTGGAGTCGGAGGAGCTCCAGGGGGCCCACGAGGTAGGGGGCGCGCCCCCCACCCTCGTGGACAGGTGGTGGGCCCCCTGGCCTTGATCTTTTGCAGGTATTTTTTATATTTTCCAAAAAGTTGCTCCGTGAAGTTTCAGGTCATTCCAAGAACGTTTGTTTCTGCACATAAATAACACCATGGTAATTCTGCTGAAAACAGCGTCAGTCCGGGTTAGTTCCATTCAAATCATGCAAGTTAGAGTCCAAAACAAGGGCAAAAGTGTTTGGAAAAGTAGATACGACAGAGACGTATCATTGAGCAGTGACCTTCCTCACTGCTTCCACTTTCGGCCACTTTGTGAACTTGT
Organism: Triticum urartu; assembly: GCF_003073215.2. NCBI lineage: Eukaryota > Viridiplantae > Streptophyta > Magnoliopsida > Poales > Poaceae > Triticum > Triticum urartu. The sequence goes on from NC_053025.1 coordinate 617,479,256, forward strand.
CGATTGCAACATACAAGTACTCAAAGCCCCAGACAACGCGGGGGAAAGGGCCCAGTATATTGAGCCCCTAGACCGAGAATGGCCAGGATAGAGGGATTGTTTGAAGGGCTTGAGCCGGCTGATGAAGCTTCTTTGAATGGAACTGGCACGCTTCACACTTGGTTACTAGTGTCGTCGCATCCTGGAGGGCGGTGGGCTAGAAGAAACCTTGCCGGAATGCCTTCCCGACAAGGGCCCTTGACCCTATGTGGGAGCCACATATGCCTCCATGTATCTCCGCCAACAGCTCCAGTCCTTCCTCCCGGGGAATGCACTTGACTTTCACATCGTTTGGCCTCCTACGGTACAGGACGTCAGACGAACTGGTACAGGGTGGATCGACGGGCTACTTTCTCTGCTTCTTCCTGCTCCTCAGGAAGCTCCCCTGTTTGGAGGAAGTGGATGGTAGGCTGCTGTAGCGACCAGACCTCAAACAGTCTGATCTCTGTGCTTCAGTGTCATCCCTGGATCAGTAATGCTGACACGCACAGTACTTGAAGGATTTATAACAGAGTAGCAATCACACACTTATTACATCGAGTGTTTCAAAAGAGAACTTATTACAAATAATATGGCTTAAGGCCATTTAATAACGATAACAGCGGAAGGCTCGGAAGATAAGTGAGTCCATCAACTCCAACGACATCACTGAGTATAGACCCACGACCTAAGGCTCCTTACTCGTCGTCTGAAAAGTCTGCAACAGGAACGTTGCAGCCCGAAAACGGGTCAGCACATGGAATATGCTGGCAATGTAACACATAGAGAGTAGTGAACAGAAATAGGCTATACTACATGCATATATGGCTGGTGGAAAACTCTATGGTTACAGTTTGCGTAAAGCCAATTTTTCCCTACTGCAAAGAAATAAATTTTATTTAACTATCATGGTGGTTGTTAAACATTGAGAGTGTAGACACCCTCTCAATCCCAATTAAACATCATCATTAAAACCCAACAAAATTAATTAAAGTCACATGATGAGATTCACATGATAATCCAAGTACTAGATACTCAAGACGTCCATAACCGGGGACACGGCTAACCATGATTAGTGTATACACTCTGCAGAGGTTTGTGCACTTTTCCCCACAAGACTCGATCTCCTCCCCTGGGATTCTCGCACTACATGGTGTTTGAGAAATGGATGACCGAGACATAGTCTTTCAGAAGAGCTAGCACCTTACGATCAGGTAGACTGTTACACCTACTTTCCCCTACATCTGCTAGTCTACCACTGTAAGAGTTCGCACGACTTAATTAATTATGCTAGAGCCCATAGTAGCTTGTGGCTGCACACGGAAGTTTCTAGCATGAATAATCTCATGATCCCTTTGAGCCTGGGTGGCGGTCCATAAATAAAAACAGGCAATCGCTGGAATACCCAGGTGCCTCAATCCACCCAGATGTGTATTTAAGTTGCCACCTTAAGTTTAACCATTAATTAAACAATCTCACATCTGTCATGAATACTCTCAAACCCAATCCACATCTACAAGCATAGCATGGCATAAGCAAACGTAGAAGTAACTCCCAGGGTTTGATAATAAAACAGGAAATAGGTACTACCTCAACTAGTTCCCAAAACCCACATATTAAGCAGATCCTATTCATGCAATTGTTTGAGGATTGATCTAATGCAATAAAACTGGGTAGTAAGAGGTATGATCAAAGTGTTACTTGCCTTGTTGATGATCCGTGAAATCTACAGATTCGAAGTAGCAAGCGACACACTCCGGGTACTCTAACGCAAACAAACAAACAAACAAGCATACAATAAGTACTCATCTAATGCACAGATAAAACTCAAATAAGAGATCTAACTAGAAAGTTCAACTTAAGATCTCCGGTTTGCAAAAAGAAACAAATTGAACGAAACAACGAAAGTCAAACAGCGAAAGAAACAAGCTTCGATTACTAATATGGACCTAAGTCAAACTTTATAGAAGCAAAAACTTGTTTGAGTTGGTTAAACGGAAAGAGGGTTTCGAGACGAAACTCTAGGCGCTTGAATTGCCTAATTCCGATAAACGAGCGAAAAGTTAAACTAAAACGAAAATCGGATCAGAAATCGCGATCAGAAATAATCGCGGAAAATCCGAGAAAAAGAAAAAAAACTGACGAACAGATTAATAAACGAACGTTCGTTATCTGAAACTAAACGGTGAACTCGTCCGTAAAAACTAACGAACGAGCGAATGCTCGCTAAATAAGTGAACCAATAAAACCGATCTAATAAAATAAAAAAAAATAAAAAACCTAGGGTTCTCAAAAAAACCGGATCGATTTTCTTCGGAAAACCGGCGGCGGACGGCGCGGCTACCTCGTCGGAATCCGGCGGATCGAGGCTCCAGCGGGGTGGGGCGGCGCGAGCGTCGGCGGCGGGCGGCGTGGGCGCGGCGAGCGGCGGCGGCAGGCTGCTGCGGGACGTGGGGCGGGTCGAGGTGGCGGGGTGAGGCGGCGGCGGTGGCGGTATTTAAGGGGGGGGAGGCTGCGTCCGGCTTGGGGAAGGGGGCGCCGGGTCGGGGTCGGCCTCGGTAGGCGTGCCCCGGCCGGACTCAACGGCGGCAGCGGGTCGGTCTCCCGCGGGGAAAGGCGGCGGCGGCACGGGCCTGGCCTGGCTCAGCTGGGCCTTCGGCCCAGTCGGGCGCGCGGTACCTTTTTTTTAAACCAATTCAGCCGAAACTAAAAAAGATTCTAGAAAATAAAATAAAATTCTAAAAATGCCAAAATAAATTTTCACCGCCTAACTAAAATATTTGGAACGAGATGAACATTTTCTTGGCCCTAAAATGCAGTTTAGAAAACACATGCAATTTTTCCTAAATTCAAATAAACTAGCCAAAAACTCCGAAATAAAATCTTATTTGATTTTTTTATCAAATCCTCAATATTTCTTTATTTTGGGAAAGTCATTTTATTCCCTCTTTCATATTTTTATAATAGAAATAATTGAAGATAAAATAAATAAAATCAAATGATCCTATTTTTCAAAATTTGACAAAACTCAAATATGAAAATAACGAAATCCCCAACTCTCTCCGTGGGTCCTTGAGTTGCGTAGAATTTCTGGATCAGGCCAAAAGCAAATAAAATATGATATGCAGTGATGATCTAATGTATAACATTCCAAATTAAAAATTTGGGATGTTACAAACCTACCCCCCTTAACATGAATCTCGCCCTCGAGATTCGGGTTGGCTAGAAAATAGGTGAGGGTGGTCCTTCAGCAGATCTTTCTCTCGCTCCCAGGTGGCTTCATCCTCAGTGTGGTGGCTCCATTGAACTTTGCAAAACTTGATAACCTTGCTGCGGGTGACTCGGCTGGCATACTCGAGAATCTTGACTGGTTTCTCCTCATAGGTCAAGTCACTATCCAACTGAATCGCTTCCAGCGCCACTGTATCTCTCAGCGGTATATCCGCCATCTCTGCGTGGCACTTCTTCAATTGGGAAACGTGGAACACGTCGTGAACTCCTGACAATCCCTCAGGCAATTCCAACTTATAAGCAACTTCTCCCATGCGTTCCAAAACTTTGTATGGTCCCACAAAATGTGGCGCTAACTTTCCCTTAACTCCAAAGCGCTTAACTCCTAGAAGTGGAGATACACGAAGATAAACTCTATCTCCGGCTTCGTAAACTGTCTCCTTGCGTTTAGAATCTGCATAGCTCTTCTTCCTGGACTGGGCTACCTTGATCCTATTGCGAATCAATTTCACCTTCTGTTCAGACTCCTTAATCAAATCTGGTCCAAACAACTGGCGGTCTCCAACTTCGTCCCACGACAATGGTGTTCTGCACCTTCTTCCGTACAAGGTTTCAAAAGGGGCCATCTTCAAACTGGATTGATAACTATTGTTGTAAGAAAACTCCGCATACGGCAAGTTATCGTCCCAATTAGATCCATAATCTAGTGCACAAGCTCTCAGCATATCCTCCAAAATCTGATTGACTCTCTCGGTCTATCCATCGGTCTGCGGATGAAAAGCTGTACTGAACTCTAGTGTAGTACCCAAAGTTTCGTGTAACTGATTCTAGAACTTTGAGGTAAACTGGGTTCCTCTATCTGATACAATGCTCCTCGGAACTCCATGCAGACATACGATCCTGGTCATGTATATCTTTGCCAACTTAGCACTGGTGTAAGTGGGCTGAAATGAGCTACCTTCGTCAAGCGATCGACTACAACCCATATCGAGTCATAGCCTGCATGGGTCCTGGGTAATCCCGTGATAAAATCCATGCCTAGCTTATCCCACTTCCATTCGAGTATCGGCAATGGCTGTAGCAATCCTGCTAGCTTTTGATGCTCTGCCTTCACTCTCTGACATACATCACAAACTGCTACATATTCCGCAATATCCTTCTTCATTCAGGTCGACCAGATAGTGTCTTTCAAATCCAAATACATCTTGGTGTTTCCTGGGTGAATCGAGTACGGCGAATCATGGGCCTCTTGCAAAATTAGCTTCCTAATCTCCGGGTCATTAGGCACATAAACGCGGTCCTCAAACCATAAGGTATCGTGTTCATCCTCACGAAATCCTTTAACTTTTCCCTTGCTCACCTTCTCCTTTATGGTGGCAATATCCTTGTCGGTCTTCTGAGCTTCTCTGATCTTATCCATCAGAGTAGATTGAATCTCCAATGCTGCTACATATCCTCTCGGAACTATCTCCAAACATAGCTCACTAAGATCCTCGGCTAACTCCTTTGGTAATTCTCCGGTCATTAGTGTGTTGACATGGCTCTTGTGGCTCAATGCGTCAGCTACTACGTTAGCCTTTCCGGGATGATAATGCAATCTCATATCATAATCCTTGATGAGTTCCAACCATCTCCTTTGCCTGAGATTCAACTCCTTCTGCGTGAAGATGTACTTCAAACTCTTGTGATCCGTGTACACCTCACAATGTTTTCCGATGAGAAAATGTCTCCACATCTTCAAAGCGTGCACTACGGCTGCTAATTCCAAGTCGTGTGTAGCATAATTCAACTCATGGGGCTTAAGCTGTCGTGAGGCATATGAAACAACTCTTCCCTCCTGCATAAGAACTGCTCCAAGTCCTCGACGTGAAGCGTCGCAGTATACCTCATAATCCTTGCGCTGATCTGGCAGAATCAACACTGGCGATGTAACCAAACGTTTCTTCAACTCCTGGAAACTAGCCTCACATTCCTCAATCCATTTGAACTTTGTATCCTTCTTCAACAACTCCGTCATAGGTTTTGCAATTTTCGAGAAATTTTCAATGAACCTCTGGTAGTATCATGCGAGTCCAAGAAAACTCTGGATCTCTCCAACTGTTGTTGGGGCTTCCCAATTTGTCACAGTGACTAACTTGGTGGGATCTACGGCTATTCCTTCTCCGGATATAACATGTTCGAGGAATCCAACTTCCTTCAACCAAAACTCACATTTGCTGAACTTGGCATATAACTGATGTTCTCTGAGCTTACCAAGTACCAAACACAAATGTTCTTTATGTTCTTCTTCATTCTTTGAGTAAACCAAAATATCATCAATGAGCACTACGACGAACTTATCCAAAAACTCCATAAATACTGTGTTCATCATGTTCATAAAATAGGCAGGTGCATTAGTCAGACCAAATGACATAACGGTATACTCATACATCCCATACCTTGTGGTAAAAGCTGTCTTAGGTATGTCCTTCTCTCGAATCTTCAACTGGTGGTATCCTGATTGCAAATCGATCTTGGAAAATACCTTAGCTCATTGCAATTGGTCAGCAAAATCATTGATCATCGGTAGTGGGTACTTATTCTTGATCGTCACTTCATTCAATCCTCGATAATCAACAACCATCCTTAACGATCCATCCTTCTTTTCCACTAGAAGTACTGGTGATCCCCAAGGTGACGAACTTGGGCGAATATATCCCTTATCCAGTAACTCCTTAATCTGCTTCTTAATCTCCTCCAAATCCTTTGCAGGCATTCTATATGGTCTCTTAGATATTGGTCCTGTGCCTGGCAAAAGCTCAATCAAAAACTCAATGTCTCTATCCGGTGGCATGCCTGGCAACTCTTCTGGAAATACATCCAGAAAATCCTTTACCACCGGTACCTCCTCCTGTAAAACTCCTGATAAGGAATTTACTTGAGTCCTATTCGGCACATGCCGTGATACATACTTGATCCTTCTTCCCTCTAGGGTGGTAAGCAAAATTGACTTACTGGCGCAATCGATGTTTCCTCCATACATCGATAGCCAATCCATACCCAGAATTACATCCAAACCTTGCGATTCCAAAATGATTAAATCCGAGGGAAACACATGCCTACCTATACTCAATGGCACTTGAAAACATCCTTTACTGGCCATATACTCTGCTCCTGGTGAGCTTACTAACATAGGTGTTCTAAGAACCTTGGTGTGCAGTTTATACTTATCCACGAATCCCCTTGATATGTATGAATGCGATGCACCAGTGTCAAAAAGAACGATTGTAGTAAATGACTTAACCAAAAACTTACCTATTACTACATCTGTCTGGGCTTCAACCTCCTCCACGTTAACGTGGTTCACCTGTCCCCTGTTGAAAGGGTTCGGCTTCTTCCCAGAGCTTCCATTGCCATTTCCATTCTGGGCTTCAGGACATTCATTGGCATAATGTCCGGTCTTCTGACACTTATAACAAGTGACTTGGCTCAGGTCTCTCTTGGCTGGGGTTGATGGGTTGGTACGGTTCTGACCGTTGCTTCCCCCATTCCCATTACCATTCTTGGGGCCATTATGATTATGTGAACTCCCTCCTCCATGGGTATGCTGAAAATGTCCTCCCGATTTCAGGGTAAAACGTGGCTTTTGCTGAGCTCATGAATTGTATTTCCCTTGTCCATACTTCCTCTTGCGGTTCTCAATCTGCTGCTGCTTCCCTTCTATCATAAGAGCACGATCTACCAACTCCTGGTAGTTGTTAAAAGTTGCTACCGTCAACTGCATGCTCAACTCATCATTCAGTCCTTCTAGAAACTTCTCCTGCTTAGCTGCATCCGTAGCAACGTAATCCAGGGCATAACGTGCTAACTTACTAAAGTCATCCACGTATTGGCCAACTGTCTGTCCTCCTTGGTGCAAGTTGCGAAACTCACGCTTCTTCATGGACATAGCTCCTGCTGAAACATGGGCAGTATGGAAAGCCTGCTGAAACTGATCCCATGTGGTAGTGTCGATAGGATAAGTGGCTGTGAAGTTCTCCCACTATGATGTTGCGGGTCCTTCAAGATGATGTGTGGCAAAACGCACCTTTTTCGCATCTGTGCATCCTACTATGGTCAATTACCTCCCTGTCTTACAGAGCCAATCATCTGCCACTATCGGCTCGGTGCTACTGGAGAACCCCGGCGGATTCAGTCTAAGGAAACGGGTTAAGTGATCAACATGTGGTGGTGGTGGGTTGTTGTTGTTGTTCCCCTGATTCTGATTCTGGACTAGCAACTGCATCAATGCATTCTGCTGCTGGATCAACTGAGTGAGCTCCGGTGGGAAAGCAAATCCATTGTCACGTCTCGGAGGCATATGAGGGTTTAGAAAAGATGAGAATATAGAATAGATTGAGGCCTAGAGAGAAAACACTACCCATATGCACATGAGGCAAAAGCAAACAAAATCACTTCATTCAATTCAACCAAGGGCATACAATCGGTCTAGAACTATCATTACAAAAGTGCTTGGACTATGCTATACACATGGTGGAATTCTACTACTGTGATGGTGGTCTACTAAGAAAACTGCTCCGATGAAGACTCCATGATATCCGCTCCAGCTTCATCAACATAGTCATCATCGCTATCGTCTGGGTTTGAGTCGGTGTCGTCGATGATGATGTAGTTCTCCAAGCAAGTGGAATCGTCATCTTCTCCTCCTGGCGCGGGATCTCCCATTAAAACTCCTAGCTTCCTGGTCAGGTCATCATTCTTCTCCACTAATACTTCGATTTCCTCCATATAGTCTTCGTGTGTAGCCTTGAGTTCTTCCTCCAGCTCCATGATTCTTGTCATCGCCTTCTTCAGATCTATCATGCCTGCGCACATCTGGTTCTCCTGGCGTCGAATGTGCTGGTTTAAACTCCTGGATAAAAGCTGCGATTGATCTATCCTTCCTGGTGGTGATCATCTCCCATTGCTCATCTCAGCGACCACAAATCTGGTAGATAGTATCTTTGAGATCATTGCGGTAAACTTCTCCAATACGTCCCATGGTGATGTGGGCTGCCATGCTCTTTCCTAGACTCCAGGTTGGTGCATCAAAGGAAAACTCCATGGGCTCGGTGACTGGCGTGAACGTCCTTCCTGGAACTTGAACTTGAATCATCCAGCGCTCCTCCTCGGGTAAAGTGGTGTTGTAGGTCCCGGTGAAGCTTGGTACTACGATGTTCAGGTACTTAGTGACTTCCTTTAGGTGGCGTCCAAAGGGTGTATCTTCATCCGGTTGCGTGAACTTGTTCCTTGCATCCGCCGTCCTAAAAGAGTAGAAAAGATGAGAAGTCAGAAATGAGAAGAGAGTGGTGATCTAGGTCTTTATCTTAGTGGTCGTGTCCTACAGTCAGCGTGTGCCCTGATACCATCTTGTAGCGACCAGACCTCAAACAGTCTGATCTCTGTGCTTTAGTGTCATCCCTGGATCAGTAATGCTGACACACACAGTACTTGAAGGATTTATAACAGAGTAGCAATCACACACTTATTACATCGAGTGTCTCAAAAGAGAACTTATTACAAATAATATGGCTTAAGGCCATCTAATAACGATAACAGCGGAAGGCTTGGAAGATAAGTGAGTCCATCAACTCCAACGGCATCACTGAGTATAGACCCACGACCTAAGGCTCCTTAATCGTCGTCCGAAAAGTCTGCAACATGAACGTTGCAGCCCGAAAACGGGTCAGCACATGGAATATGCTGGCAATGTAACACATAGAGAGTAGTGAACAGAAATAGGCTATACTACATGCATATATGGCTGGTGGAAAACTCTATGGTTACAGTTTGCATAAAACCAATTTTTCCCTACTGCAAAGGAATAAATTTTATTTAACTATCATGGTGGTTGTTAGACATTGAGAGTGTAGACACCCTCTCAATCCCAATTAAACATCATCATTAAAACCCAACAAAATTAATTAAAGTCACATGATGAGATTCACATGATAATCCAAGTACTAGATACTCAAGACATCCATAACCGGGGACACGGCTAACCATGATTAGTTTATACACTCTGCAGAGGTTTGTGCACTTTTCCCCACAAGACTCGATCTCCTCCGTTGGGATTCTCGCACTACATGGTGTTTGAGAAACGGATGACCGAGACATAGTCTTTCAGAAGCGCTAGCACCTTACGATCGGGTAGACCGTTACACCTACTTTCCCCTACATCTGCTAGTCTACCACTGTAAGAGTTCGCACGACTTAATCAACTATGCTAGATCCCACAGTAGCTTGTGGCTGCACACGGAAGTTTCTAGCATGAATAATCTCATGATCCCTTTGAGCCTGGGTGGCAGTCCATAAATAAAAACAGGCAATCGCTGGAATACCCAGGTGCCTCAATCCACCCAGATGTGTATTTAAGTTGCCACCTTAAGTTTAAACATTAATTAAACAATCTCACATCTGTCATGAATACTCTCAAACCCAATCCACATCTACAAGCATAGCATGGCATAAGCAAACGTAGAAGTAACTCCCAAGGTTTGATAATAAAACAGGTAATAGGTACTACCTCAACTAGTTCCCAAAACCCACATATTAAGCAGATCCTATTCATGCAATTGTTTGAGGATTGATCTAATGCAATAAAACTAGGTAGTAAGAGGTATGATCTGTTGGAAATATGCCCTAGAGGCAATAATAAAAATTGATTATTATTATATTTCCTTGTTCATGATAATCGTTTATTATCCATGCTAGAATGTATTGATAGGAAACTCAGATACATGTGTGGATACATAGACACACCATGTCCCTAGTAAGCCTCTAGTTGACTAGCTCGTTGATCAATAGATGGTTACGGTTTCCTGACCATGGACATTGGATGTCATTGATAACGGGATCACATCATTAGGAGAATGATGTGATGGACAAGACCCAATCCTAAGCCATAGCACTAGATCGTGTAGTTCGTATGCTAAAGCTTTTCTAATGTCAAGTATCATTCCTTAGACCATGAGATTGTGCAACTCCCCGGATATCGTAGAACTGCTTTGGGTGTACCAAACGTCACAACGTAACTGGGTGACTATAAATGTGCACTATGGGTATCTCCGAAAGTGTCTGTTGGGTTGGCACGAATCGAGACTGGGATTTGTCACTCCGTGTAAACGGAGAGGTATCTCTGGGCCCACTCGGTAGGACATCATCATAATGTGCACAATGTGATCAAGGAGTTGATCACGGGATGATGTGTTACGGAACGAGTAAAAGAGACTTGCCGGTAACGAGATTGAACAAGGTATCGGGATACCGATGATCGAATCTCGGGCAAGTATCGTACCGCTAGACAAAGGGAATTGTATACGGGATTGATTAAGTCCTTGACATCGTGGTTCATCTGATGAGATCATCGTGGAACATGTGGGAGCCAACATGGGTATCCAGATCTCGCTGTTGGTTATTGACCGGAGAGTCATCTCGGTCATGTCTGCATGTCTCCCGAACCCGTAGGGTCTACACACTTAAGGTTCGGTGACGCTAGGGTTATAGAGATATTAGTATGCGGTAACCCAAAAGTTGTTCGGAGTCCCGGATGAGATCCCGGACGTCACGAGGAGTTCCGGAATGGTCCGGAGGTAAATAATTATATATAGGAAGTGCTATTTCGGCCATCGGGACAAGTTTCGGGGTCACCGGTATTGTACCGGGACCACCGGAAGGGTCCCGGGGGTCCACCGGGTGGGGCCACCTGCCCCGGGGGGCCACATGGGCTGTAGGGGGTGCGCCTTGGCCTATATGGGCCAAGGGCACCAGTCCCAAGAGGCCCATGCGCCAAGAATCAAGGGAGAGGAAGACTCCTAAAGGGGAAGGCACCTCCGAGGTGCCTTGGGGAGGAGGGACTCCTCCCTGGCCGCACCCTTCCTTGGAGGAAGGGCCAAGGCTGCGCCTCCCCCTCTCCCTTGGCCCTATATATAGTGGGGGGAAGGGAGGGCAGCCCAACCTAAGCCCTGGCGCCTCCCTCTCCCTCCCATGACACATCTCCCTCCTCCCGCAGCGCTTGGCGAAGCCCTGTTGGAATCCCGCTACTTCCACCACCACGCCGTCGTGTTGTTGGATCTCCATCAACCTCTCCTCCCCCCTTGCTGGATCAAGAAGGAGGAGACATCGCTGCTCCGTACGTGTGTTGAACGCGGAGGTGCCGTCCGTTCGGCGCTAGGATCATCGGTGATTTGGATCACGACGAGTACGACTCCATCAACCCCGTTCTCTTGAACGCTTCCGCGCACGATCTACAAGGGTATGTAGATCCACTCCTCCCTCATTGCTAGATGACTCCATAGATGGATCTTGGTGACACGTAGGAAAATTTTGAATTTGTGCTACGTTCCCCAACAGTGGTATCAGAGCTAGGTCTATGCGTAGTTTCTATGCACGAGTAGAGCACAAAGTAGTTGTGGGCGTTGATTTTGTTCGATATGCTTGCCGTTACTAGTCTTATCTTGATTCGGCGGCATCGTGGGATGAAGCGGCCCGGACCAACCTTACACGTATGCTTACGTGAGACCGGTTCCACCGACTGACATGCACTAGTTGCATTAGGTGGCTGGCGGGTGTCTGTCTCTCCCACTTTAGTCGGATCGGATTCGATGAAAAGGGTCCTTATGAAGGGTAAATAGCAATTGGCATATCACGTTGTGGTTTTGCGTAGGTAAGAAACATTCTTGCTAGAAACCCATAGCAGCCACGTAAAACATGCAAACAACAATTAGAGGACGTCTAACTTGTTTTTGTAGGGTATGCTATGTGATGTGATATGGCCAAAAGGATGTGATGAATGATATATGTGATGTATGAGATTGATCATGTTCTTGTAACAGGAATCACGACTTGCATGTCGATGAGTATGACAACCGGAAGGAGCCATAGGAGTTGTCTTAATTCATTTATGACCTGCGTGTCAACATAAACGTCATGTAATTACTTTACTTTATTGCTAACCGTTAGCTGTAGTAGTAGAAGTAATAGATGACGTGACAACTTCATGGAGACACGATGATGGAGATCATGATGATGGAGATCATGATGTCATGCCGGTGACAAGATGATCATGGATCCCCAAGATGGAGATCAAAGGAGCTATATGATATTGGCCATATCATGTCACTATTATTTGATTGCATGTGATGTTTATCATGTTTATACATCTTGTTTACTTAGAATGACAGTAGTAAATAAGATGATCCCTCACTAAAATTTCAAGAAGGTGTTCCCCCTAACTGTGCACCGTTGCGACAGTTCGTTGTTTCGAAGCACCACGTGATGATCGGGTGTTAGATTCTTACGTTCACATACAACGGGTGTAAGACAGATTTACACACGCGAAACACTTAGGTTGACTTGACGAGCCTAGCATGTGTACAGACATGGCCTCGGAACATAGAAGACCGAAAGGTCGAGCATGAGTCGTATGGTAGATACGATCAACATGAAGATGTTCACCGATGTTGACTAGTCCGTCTCACGTGATGATCGGACACGGCCTAGTTGACTCGGATCATGTAATCACTTAGATGACTAGAGGGATGCCTATCTGAGTGGGAGTTCATAAGATGAACTTAATTATCCTGAACATAGTCAAAAGGTCTTCGCAAATTATGTCGTAGCTCGCGCTTCAGTTCTACTGTTTAGTTATGTTCCTAGAGAAATTTAGTTGAAAGTTGATAGTAGCAATTATGCGGACTAGGTCCGTAAACTGAGGATTGTCCTCATTGCTTCATAGAAGGCTTATGTCCTTAATGCACCGCTCAGTGTGCTGAACCTCGAACGTTGTCTATGGATGTTGCGAACATCTGACATACACATTTTGATAACTACGTGATAGTTCAGTTAAACGGCTTAGAGATGAGGCACCGAAGACGTTTTTGAAACGTCGCGAAACATATGAGATGTTTCGAGGGCTGAAATTGGGATTTCAGGCTCGTGCCCACGTCAAGAGGTATAAGACCTCCGACGATTTTCTTAGCCTGCAAACTAGGGAGAAAAGCTCAATTGTTGAGCTTGTGCTCAGATTGTCTAAGTACAACAATCGCTTGAATCGAGTGGGAGTTGATCTTCCAGATGAAATAGTGATGGTTCTCCGAAGTCATTACCACCAAGCTGCTAGAGCTTCATGATGAACTATGATATATCAGGGACATATATGATGATCCTTGAGATATTCGCGATGTTTGACACCGCGAAAGTAGAAATCAAGAAGGAGCATCAATTGTTGATGGTTGGTGAAACCACTAGTTTCAAGTAGGGCAAGGGCAAGAAGGGATACTTCTTGAAACGGCAATTCAGCTGCTGCTCTAGTGAAGAAACCCAAGGTTGAACGCAAACCCGAGACTAAGTGCTTCTGTAATAAAGGGAACAGCCACTGGAGCAGAATTACCCTAGATATTTGGTAGATTAGAAGGCTGACAAGGTCGATAGAAGTATATTGGATATACATTATGTTAATGTGTACTTTACTAGTACTCCTAGTAGCACCAGGGTATTAGATACCGGTTCGGTTGCTAAGTGTTAGTAACTCGAAATAAAAGCTACGGAATAAACGGAGACTAGCTAAAGGTGAGCTGACGATATGTGTTGGAAGTGTTTCCAATGTTGATATGATCAAGCATCGCACGCTCCCTCTACCATCGAGATTGGGGTTAAACCTAAATAATTGTTATTTGGTGTTTGCGTTGAGCATAGACATGACTGGATTATGTCTATCGCAATACAGTTATTCATTTAAGGAGAATAATGGTTACTCTGTGTATTTGAATAATACCTTCAATGGTCTTGCACCTAAAATGAATGGTTCATTGAATCTCGATCATAGTGATACACATGTTCATGCCAAAAGATATAAGATAGTAATGATAGTACCACCTACTTGTGGCACTGCCACGTAAGTCATATCGGTATAAAACGCATGAAGAAGCTCCATGTTGATGGATCTTTGGGCTCACTCGTTTTTGAAAAGTTTGAGGCATGCGAACCATGTCTATTGGTGTATATGCATGAAGAAACTCCATGCAAATGGAGCGTTTGGACTCACTTGATTTTGAATCACTTGAGACATGCAAATCATACCACATGGGCAAGATGACTGAAAGCCTCGTTTTCAGTAAAATGGAACTAGAAAGCAACTTGTTGGAAGTAATACATTTTGATGTGTGCAGTCCAATGAGTGCTGAGGCATGTAGTGGATATCGTTATGTTCTTACTTCACAGATGATTTGAGTAGATGTTGAGTATATTTACTTGATGAATCACGAGTCTGAATTATTGAAAGGTTCAAGTAATTTCAGGGTGAAGTTGAAAGATCGTCATGACAAGAGGATAAAATATCTATGATATGATCATAGAGATGAATATCTGAATTACGAGTTTAGCACAGAATTAAGACATTGTGGAAATTGTTTCATAACTAATACAGCCTGGAACACCATAGCGTGATGGTGTGTCCGAACATCATAACTGCACCCTATTGGATATGATGCATACCATGATGTCTCTTATCGAATTACCACGATAGTTTATGGGTTAGGCATTAGAGACAACCACATTCACTTTAAATAGGGCACCACGTAATTCCGATGAGATGACACCGTATGAACTATGGTTTAGGGAAACCTAAGCTGTCATTTCTTAAAAGTTTGGGGCTGCGACGCTTATGTGAAAAAGTTTCAGGCTGATAAGCTCGAACCCAAAGCGGATAAATGCATCTTCATAGGACACCCAAAACAGTTGGGTATACCTCCTGTCTCAGATCCGAAAGCAATAAGGGATTGTTTCTAGAATCGGGTCCTTTCACGAGGAAAAGTTTCTCTCGAAAGAATTGAGTGGGAGGATGGTGGAGACTTGATGAGGTTATTGAACCGTCTCTTCAACTAGTGTGTGGCAGAGCACAGGGAGTTGTTCCTGTGGCACCTACACCAATTGAAGTGGAAGCTTATGATAGTGATCATGAAACTTCAGATCAAGTCACTACCAAACCTCGTGGGATGACAAGGATGCGTACTACTTCAGAGTGGTACGTAATCCTGTCTTGGAAGTCATGTTGCTAGACAACAATGAACCTACGAGCTATGGAGAAGCGATGGTGGGCCCGGATTCCGATAAATGGCTCGAGGCCATAAAATCCGAGAGAGGATCCATGTATGAAAACAAAGTGTAGACTTTGGCAGAACAGCTCGATGGTCGTAAGGCTGTTGAGTGCAGATGGATTTTAAAAGGAAGACGGACAATGATGGTAAATGTCACCATTAAAGAAAGCTCGACTTGTCGTTAAGATGTTTTCCGACAAGTTCAAGGAGTTGACTACAATGGGACTTTCTCACTCGTAGTGATGCTAAGAGTCTGTTGGAATTATATTAGCAATTACTGCATTATTTATGAAATCTTGCAGATAGGATGTCAAAACATTGTTTCCTCGACGATTTTCTTGAGGAAAGGTTGTATGTGATACAACCGGAAGGTTTTGTCAATCCTGAAAGATGCTAATAAGTATGCAAAGCTCCAGCAATCCTTCTAAGGACTGGAGTAAGCATCTCGGAGTTGGAATGTATGCTTTGATGAGATGATCAAAGATTTTGGGTGTATACAAAGTTTATGAGAAACTTGTATTTCCAAAGAAGTGAGTGGGAGCACTATAGAATTTCTGATGGGTATATGCTGTTGACATATTGTTGATCAGAAATGACGTAGAATTTCTGGAAAGCATATAGGGTTATTTGGAAAGTGTTTTTCAATGGAAAGCCTGGATTAAGCTACTTGAGCATTGAGCATCAAGATCTATGAGGATAGATCAAAATGCTTAATAGTACTTTCAAATGAGCACATACCTTGACATGATCTTGAAGGTGTTCAAGATGGATCAGTCAAAGAAGGAGTTCTTGCCTGAGTTTTAAGGTATGAAGTTAAGACTTAAAGCTCGACCACGGCAGAATAGAGAGAAAGGACGAAGGTCGTCCCCTATGCTTAAGACGTAGGCTCTTCAGTATGCTATGCTGTGTACCGCACCTGAAGTGTGCCTTGCCATGAGTCAGTCAAGGGGTACAAGAGTGATCCAAGAATGGATCACAGGACAGCGGTCAAAGTTATCCTTAGTAACTAGTGGACTAAGGAATTTTCTCGATTATGGAGGTGGAAAAAGAGTTCGTCGTAAAGGGTTACGTCGATGCAAGTTTAACACCTATCCGGATAGCTCTGAGTAGAGATACCGGATACGTATAATGGAGCAACAATTTAGAATAGCTCCAAGTAGAACAGTTATTTGGAATAGCTCCAAATAGAACGTGGTAGCTGCATCTAGGAGATGACATAGAGATTTGTAAAGCACACACGGATCTGAAAGGTTCAGACCCATTGACTAAAACCTCTCTCACAAGCAACATGATCAAACCCAGAACTCATTGAGTGCTAATCACATAGTGATGTGAACTAGATTATAGACTCTAGTAAACTTTTTGGATGTTGGTTACATGGCGATGTGACCTGTGAGTGTTAATCACATGGCGATGTGAACTAGATTATTGACTCTAGTGCAAGTGGGAGACTGTTGGAAATATGCCCTAGAGGCAATAATAAATTAGTTATTATTATATTTCCTTGTTCATGATAATCGTTTATTATCCATGCTATAATTGTATTGATAGGAAACTCAAATACATGTGTGGATACATAGACAACACCATGTCCCTAGTAAGCCTCTAGTTGACTAGCTCGTTGATCAATAGATGGTTACGGTTTCCTAACCATGGACATTGGATGTCGTTGATAACGGGATCACATCATTAGGAGAATGATGTGATGGACAAGACCCAATCCTAAGCCTAGCACAAAGATCGTGTAGTTCGTATGCTAAAGCTTTTATAATGTCAAGTATCATTTCCTTAGACCATGAGATTGTGCAACTCCCGGATACCGTAGGAGTGCTTTGGGTGTGCCAAACGTCACAACGTAACTGGGTGGCTATAAAGGTGCACTACGGGTATCTCCGAAAGTGTCTGTTGGGTTGGCACGAATCGAGACTGGGATTTGTCACTCCGTGTGACGAAGAGGTATCTCTGGGCCCACTCGGTAGGACATCATCATAATGTGCACAATGTGATCAAGGAGTTGATCACGGGATGATGTGTTACAGAACGAGTAAAGAGACTTGCCAGTAACGAGATTGAACAAGGTATCGGGATACCGACGATCGAATCTCGGGTAAGTATCGTACCACTAGACAAAGGGAATTGTATACGGGATTGATTAAGTCCTTGACATCGTGGTTCATCCGATGAGATCATCGTGGAACATGTGGGAGCCAACATGGGTATCCAGATCCCGCTGTTGGTTATTGACCGGAGAACGTCTCGGTCATGTCTGCATGGTTCCCGAACCCGTAGGGTCTACACACTTAAGGTTCGATGACGCTAGGGTTATAAAGGAAGTTTGTATGTGGTTACCGAATGTTGTTCGGAGTCCCGGATGAGATCCCGGACGTCACGAGGAGTTCCGGAATGGTCCGGAGGTAAAGATTTATATATGGGAAGTCCTGTTTTGGTCACCGGAAGAGTTTCGGGGTTTATCGGTAACGTACCGGGACCACCGGGAGGGTCCCGGGGGTCCACCAAGTGGGGCCACCAACCCCAGAAGGTTGCGTGGGCCAAGGGTGGTGAGGGACCAGCCCCTAAGTGGGCTGGTGCGCCTCCCACAAGGCCCAAGGGCAGCTAGGAGGAAAAAAAGGAGGAAACCCTAGGCTTAGATGGGCCTTAAGGCCCACCCTAGGGGCGCCACCCCTTCTCCCCCTCTTGGCCGCCACCCTTGTTCCCCATCTAGGGCTGCTGCCCCCCTAGGGGTGGGAACCCTAGAGGGGGCGCAGCCTCTCCCCTTCCCCTATATATATGAGGCCTAGGGGCTGCCCATAACACGTGATTCGATCTCTCGTTGGTGCAGCCCTGCATCTCTCTTCTTCCTCCTCTTCTGCGGTGCTTGGCGAAGCCCTGCAGGATTGCCACGCTCCTCCATCACCACCACGCCGTTGTGCTGCTGCTGGATGGAGTCTTCCTCAACCTCTCCCTCTCTCCTTGCTGGATCAAGGCGTGGGAGACGTCACCGGGTTGTACGTGTGTTGAACGCGGAGGTGCCGTGCGTTCGGCACTTGGTCATCGGTGATTTGAATCACGACGAGTACGACTCCATCAACCCCGTTCACTTGAACGCTTCCGCTTAGCGATCTACAAGGGTATGTAGATGCACTCTCCTTCCCCTCGTTGCTAGTCTCTCCATAGATAGATCTTGGTGACACGTAGGAAAATTTTGAATTTCTGCTACGTTCCCCAACAGGAAGAACACGAGCTCAAGAGATAAGGTTCAATGGGGAAGAAGACCCCCTTTTATAGGAGGGGGAAAATGTTGGGGAACGTAGTAATTTCAAAAAAAATCCTACGCACACGCAAGATCATGGTGATGCATAGCAACGAGGGGAGAGTATGATCTACGTACCCTTGTAGATCGCAACGGAAGCGTTGACACAACGTGGAGGAAGTAGTCGTACGTCTTCTTCCCGATCCGACCGATCCAAGCACCGTTACTCCGGCACCTCCGAGTTCTTAGCACACGTTCGGCTCGATGACGATCCTCGGGCTTCGATCCAGCAAAGCGTCGAGGAAGAGTTCCGTCAGCACGACGGCGTGATGACGATCTTGATGTTCTACCGACGCAGGGCTCCGCCTAAGCACTACAACGATATGACCGAGGTGGAGTATGGTGGCAGGGGGCACCGCACACGGCTAAGGAACGATCACCAAGGATCAACTTATGTGTCTATGGGGTGCCCCTGCCCCCGTATATAAAGGATGGAGGAGGAGGAGGCCGGCCAAGGCATAAGGTGCGGCCAGGATGGGAGTCCTACTAGGACTCCAAGTCCTAGTAGGAGTCCATCAAGAGGGGAGGAAGGGAGAAGGAAGTGGAGGAGTAGGAAAGGTGGCCGGCCCCCTTTTCCCTAGTCCAATTCGGACTAGAGGGGAGGGGGGCGCAGCAGGCCTTTCCTCCTCTTCCCACTAAAGCCCATCAAGGCCCAATACTTCTCCCAGCGAATTCCCGTAACTCTCCGGTACTCCGAAAAATACCCGAATCACTCGGAACCTTTCCGATGTCCGAATATAGTCGTCCAATATATCGATCTTTACGTCTCGACCATTTCGAGACTCCTCGTCATGTCCCCGATCTCATCCGGGACTCCGAACTCCTTCGGTACATCAAAACTCATAAACTCATAATATAACTGTCATCGAAACCTTAAGCGTGTGGACCCTACGGTTCGAGAACAATGTAGACATGACCGAGACACGTCTCCGGTCAATAACCAATAGCGGGACCTGGATGCCCATATTGGCTCCTACATATTCTACGAAGATCTTTATCGGTCAGACCGCATAACAACATACGTTGTTCCCTTTGTCATCGGTATGTTACTTGCCCGAGATTCGATCGTCGGTATCCAATACCTAGTTCAATCTTGTTACCGGCAAGTCTCTTTTACTCGTTCCGTAATACATCATCTCACAACTAACATCTTAGTTATAATGCTTGCAAGGCTTATGTGATGTGTATTACCGAGAGGGCCCAGAGATACCTCTCCGACAATCGGAGTGACAAATCCTAATCTCGAAATACGCCAACCCAACATGTACCTTTGGAGACACCTGTAATGCTCCTTTATAATCACCCAGTTACGTTGTGACGTTTGGTAGCACCCAAAGTGTTCCTCCGGCAAACGGGAGTTGCATAATCTCATAGTCATAGGAAAATGTATAAGTCATGAAGAAAGCAATAGCAACATACTAAACGATCGGGTGCTAAGCTAATGGAATGGGTCATGCCAATCAGATCATTCAACTAATGATGTGACCTCGTTAATCAAATAACAACTCTTTTGTCCATGGTTAGAAACATAACCATCTTTGATTAACGAGCTAGTCTAGTAGAGGCATACTAGTGACACTCTGTTTGTCTATGTATTCACACATGTATTATGTTTCCGGTTAATACAATTCTAGCATGAATAATAAACATTTATCATGATATAAGGAAATAAATAATAACTTTATTATTGCCTCCAGGGCATATTTCCTTCAGAAAATCCAACCGTTATGTGCTCAGCCCGCACACGAGCGGTACTACCGCTCCATGAGCGGTACTACCGCTCAGGTGGAGGAAACAGGGAAAAGGAGCAACAAAACAAGAACCTTGGGGTGGTAGTACCGCAGGAGACAGCGGTACTACCGCTGGGTTAAGCGGTACTACCGCTCCCTTCGGCGGTACTGCCGCGCAGAACGAAGGGTAAAGGGAAAGAGGGACCGGGCGGTACTACCGCGGAGGAAGGGCGGCACTGCCGCTAAGGAGCGGTACCGCCGCACTACTGCCGCGGCGAGGTACCGCACAATCCGACACAGAAAAAGACCCCTCGAATCGACGCGGTAGGGACCTGGTAAGCCAACGGTAGTACTGCTGCGGAGTCACCGCCGGTACTACCGCTGCGGAGCGGTACTGCCGCTTGTGACTCCTCAGCGGTACTACCGCTGGGTACCACGGTACTACCGCTGGGACCCTGACAAAAACCACGGTACTACCGCTGGGACCCTGAGTTGTAAGGTATGAAGTTAAGACTTAAAGCTCGACCACGGCAGAATAAAGAGGAAGGACGAAGATCATCCCCTATGCTTTTATCATAGGCTCTCTACAGTATGCTATGCTGTGTACCGCACCTGAAGTGTGCCTTGCCATGAGTCAGTCAAGGGGTACAAGAGTGATCCAAGAATGGATCACAAGACAGCGGTCAAAGTTATCCTTAGTAACTACTGGACTAAGGAATTTTCTTGATTATGGAGGTGGTAAAAGAGTTCGTCGTAAAGGGTTACGCCGATGCAAACTTTGACACTAATCCAGATTATTCTGAATAGTAAACTGGATTCGTATAGTAGAACAGTTGTTTGGAATAGCTCCAAATGTAGCGTAGTAGTTGCATCTACAAGATGACATAGAAATTTGCGAAGTACATACGGATCTGAATGTTGCAGACCCATTGACTAAAACCTCTCTCACAAGCAAAACATGATCAAACCCAGAACTCATTGAGTCTTAATCACATGATGATGTGAACTAGTTTAGTGACACTAGTAAACTCTTTGGATGTTGGTCACATGGCGATGTGACCTTTGAGTGTTAATCACATGACGATGTGAACTAGATTATTGACTCTAGTGCAAGTGGGAGACTGTTGGAAATATGCCCTAGAGGCAATAATGAATTGATTATTATTATATTTCCTTGTTCATGATAATCGTTTATTATCCATGCTAGAATTGTATTGATAGGAAACTCAGATACATGTGTGGATACATAGACAACACCATGTCCCTAGTAAGCCTCTAGTTGACTAGCTCGTTGATCAATAGATGGTTACGGTTTCCTGACCATGGACATTGGATGTCATTGATAACGGGATCACATCATTAGGAGAATGATGTGATGGACAAGACCCAATCCTAAGCATAGCACTAGATCGTGTAGTTCGTATGGCTAAAGCTTTTCTAATGTCAAGTATCATTTCCTTAGACCATGAGATTGTGCAACTCCCGGATATCGTAGGAACTGCTTTGGGTGTACCAAACGTCACAACGTAACTGGGTGACTATAAAGTGCACTATGGGTATCTCCGAAAGTGTCTGTTGGGTTGGCACGAATCGAGACTGGGATTTGTCACTCCGTGTAAACGGAGAGGTATCTCTGGGCCCACTCGGTAGGACATCATCATAATGTGCACAATGTGATCAAGGAGTTGATCACGGGATGATGTGTTACGAACGAGTAAAGAGACTTGCCGGTAACGAGATTGAACAAGGTATCGGGATACCGATGATCGAATCTCGGGCAAGTATCGTACCGCTAGACAAAGGGAATTGTATACGGGATTGATTAAGTCCTTGACATCGTGGTTCATCCGATGAGATCATCGTGGAACATGTGGGAGCCAACATGGGTATCCAGATCCCGCTGTTGGTTATTGACCGGAGAGTCATCTCGGTCATGTCTGCATGTCTCCCGAACCCGTAGGGTCTACACACTTAAGGTTCGGTGACGCTAGGGTTATAGAGATATTAGTATGCGGTAACCAAAAGTTGTTCGGAGTCCCGGATGAGATCCCGGACGTCACGAGGAGTTCCGGAATGGTCCGGAGGTAAAGAATTATATATAGGAAGTGCTATTTCGGCCATCGGGACAAGTTTCGGGGTCACCGGTATTGTACCGGGACCACCGGAAGGGTCCCGGGGGTCCACCGGGTGGGGCCACCTGCCCCGGGGGGCCACATGGGCTGTAGGGGGTGCGCCTTGGCCTATATGGGCCAAGGGCACCAGCCCCAAGAGGCCCATGCACCAAGAATCAAGGGAGAGGAAGACTCCTAAAGGGGGAAGGCACCTCCGAGGTGCCTTGGGGAGGAGGGACTCCTCCCTGGCCGCACCCTTCCTTGGAGGAAGGGCCAAGGCTGCGCCTCCCCCTCTCCCTTGGCCCTATATATAGTGGGGGGAAGGGAGGGCAGCCCAACCTCGCCCTGGCACCTCCCTCTCCCTCCCATGACACATCTCCCTCCTCCCGCAGCGCTTGGCGAAGCCCTGTTGGAATCCCGCTACTTCCACCACCACGTCGTCGTGTTGTTGGATCTCCATCAACCTCTCCTCCCCCCTTGCTGGATCAAGAAGGAGGAGACGTCGCTGCTCCGTACATGTGTTGAACACGGAGGTGCCGTCCGTTCGGCGCTAGGATCATCGGTGATTTGGATCACGACGAGTACGACTCCATCAACCCCGTTCTCTTGAACGCTTCTGCGCGCGATCTACAAGGGTATGTAGATCCACTCCTCCCTCGTTGCTAGATGACTCCATACATGGATCT
Organism: Triticum urartu; assembly: GCF_003073215.2. Lineage (NCBI taxonomy): Eukaryota > Viridiplantae > Streptophyta > Magnoliopsida > Poales > Poaceae > Triticum > Triticum urartu. The sequence continues at coordinate 617,502,455 of NC_053025.1, forward strand.
TGGTGACACGTAGGAAAATTTTGAATTTGTGCTACGTTCCCCAACATGATCAAAGTGTTACTTGCCTTGCTAATGATCCGTGAAACCTAGAGATTCGAAGTAGCAAGCGGCGCACTCCGGGTACTCTAACGCAAACAAACAAACAAACAAGCTTACAATAAGTACTCATCTAATGCACAGGTAAAACTCAAATAAGAGATCTAACCAGAAAGTTCAACTTAAGAACTCCGGTTTGCAAAAAGAAACAAATCAAACGAAACAACGAAACTCAAACGGCGAAAGAAACAAGCTTCGATTACTAATCTGGACCTAAGTCAAATTTTACAGAAGCAAAAACTTGTTTGAGTTGGTTAAACGGAAAGAGGGTTTCGAGACGAAACTCTAGGCGCTTGAATCGCCTGATTCCGATAAACGAGCGAAAAGTTAAACTAAAACGAAAATCAGATCAGAAATCGCGATCAGAAATAATCACGGAAAATCCAAGAAAAAGAAAAAAAACTGACAAAGAGATTAACGAACAAACATTCGTTATCTGAAACTAAACGGTGAACTCGTCCGTAAAAGCGAACGAACGAGCGAACGCTCGCTAAATAAGTGAACCGATAAAACCGATCTAATGAAAAAACCTAGGGTTTTCAAAAAAACCGGATCGGTTTTCTTTGGAAAACCGGCGGCGGACGGCGCGGCTACCTCGTCGGAATCCGGCGGCTTGGGGCTCTAGTGGGGTGGGGCGGCGTCGGCGGCGGGCGGCGCGGCAAGCGGCAAGCGGCGGCGTCGACGGGCTACTGCGGGAGGCGGGGCGGGTCGAGGTGGCGGGGTGAGGCGGCGGCGGCGATATTTAAGAGGGGGGTGCGGCGTCCGGCTTGGGGAAGGGGGCGCGGGGTCGGCCTCGGGAGGCGTGCCCCGGCCGGACTCGGCGGCGGCAGCGGGTCGGTCTCCCGCGGGGTAAGGCGGCGGTGGCGCGGGCCTGGCTTGGCTCGGCTGGGCCTTCGGCCCAGTCGGGCGCGCGGTACTTTTTTTTTAAACCAATTCGGTCGAAAGTAAGAAAAATTCTAGAAAATAAAATAAAATTCTAAAAATGCCAAAATAAATTATCACCGCCTAAATAAAATATTTAGAACGAGATGAACATTTTCTTGGCCCTAAAATGCAATTTTGAAAAACATGCAATTTTTCCTAAATTCAAATAAACTAGCCAAAAACTCCGAAATAAAATCTTATTTGATTTTTTTATCAAATCCTCAATATTTCTTTATTTTGGGAAAGTCATTTTATTCCCTCTCTCATATTTTTATAATAGAAATAATTGAAGATAAAATAAATAAAATCAAATGATCCTATTTTCAAAATTTGAGAAAACTCAAATATGAAAATAATGAAATCCCCAACTCTCTCCGTGGGTCATTGAGTTGCGTAGAATTTCTGTATCAGGCCAAAAGCAAATAAAATATGATATGCAGTGATGATCTAATGTAGAACATTCCAAGTTGAAAATTTGGGATGTTACAGCTGCGCCCATGCCGGAGTCTGGGGCTCGACGGCAAGGACCAAAGGCATTTCTTTCGCCATGAGAGCGGCTGTCTCTACGGCTAGGGCTTGACGCCCTGTCGGAGCCAGTTGCTCTTGGGCAGGCTCAGCATCCGTGGCAGCACCCTTGCCGGCGGCCCCAGGGGGCTGATACATCTCCGTCGTATCTACTTTTCCAAACACTTTTGCCCTTATTTTGGACTCTAACTTGCATGATTTGAATGGAACTAACCCGGACTGACGCTGTTTTCAGCAGAATTACCATGGTGTTATTTATGTGCAGAAACAAACATTCTCGGAATGACCGGAAACTTCACGGAGCAACTTTTTGGAAAATATGAAAAAATACCTGCAAAAGATGAAGGCCAGGGGGCCCACCACCTGTCCACGAGGGTGGGGGCGCGCCTGCCCCCCTAGGGCGCGCCCCCTACCTCGTGGGCCCCCTGGTGCCTCTCCGACTCCAACTCCATATATTGTGTTTCGGGGAGAAAAAAATCAGAGAGAAGAATTCATCGCGGTTTAAGATATGGAGCCGCCGCCAAGCCCTAAAACCTCTCGGGAGTGCTGATCTGGAGTCCGTTCGGGGCTCCGGAGAGGGGAATCCGTCGCCATCGTCATCATCAACCATCCTCCATCACCAATGTCATGATGCTCACCACCGTGCGTGAGTAATTCCATCGTAGGCTTGCTGGACGGTGATGGGTTGGATGAGATCTATCATGTAATCGAGTTAGTTTTGTTAGGGCTTGATCCCTAGTATCCGCTATGTTCTGAGATTGATGTTGCTATGACTTTGCTATGCTTAATGCTTGTCACTAGGACCCAAGTGACATGATTTCAGATCTGACCCTATTATGTTTTCATCAATATATGAGTGTTCTTGATCCTATCTTGCAAGTCTATAGTTACCTATTATGTGTTATGATCCGTTAACCCCAAAGTGACAATAATCGGGATACTTACTGGTGATGACCGTAGTTTGAGGAGTTGATGTATTCACTATGTGTTAATGCTTTGTTCCAGTACTCTATTAAAAGGAGGCCTTAATATCCCTTAGTTTCCGTAAGGACCCCGCTACCACGGGAGGGTAGGAAAAAGATGTCATGCAAGTTCCTTTCCATAAGCACGTATGACTGTGTTCGGAATACATGCCTACATTATATCAATGAACTGGAGCTAGTTCTGTGTCACCCTAGGTTATTACTTTGCTACTAAATACTTTGCTGCAGATACTAAGTTTCCAGGTGTGGTTGAATTGACAACTCAGCTACTAATACTAGAGAATATTCTTTGGCTCCCCTTGTGTCGAATCAAGAAATTTGGGTTGAATACTCTACCCTCGAAAACTATTGTGATCCCCTATACTTGTGGGTTATCAAGACCATTTTCTGGCGTCGTTGCTGGGGAGCATAGCTCTATTCTTTGAGTCACTTGGGATTTATATCTGCTTATCATTATGAAGAACTTGAAAGATCCAAGAACCAAGATTTATCCCTCAACTACCAGGGGAGGTAAGGAACTGCCATCTAGCTCTGCACTTGATTCACCTTCTGTTTTGAGTAAGCTTGCGACACCTATACCTGCTTCTGCTATTCGTTCTGATATGTCACATGTTATTGATGATGCTACTTCTGCTATGCATGATACTTACGATGAAACTACTTCTACGCTTGATACTACTGTGCCATTTGGTAAATTTCTTGATGAACAAATTGCTAGGGCTAGAGAGATTGAAAATATTGAATCTGATAATACCGATGAAAGTGATGATGAAGAATCACTTGTTATTCCTGAGGGTTATGTTTTTTATCAAGAAGCTTCTTTAGCTATTTTAGCTTGCAAAGATAGAAACGAACTTAAGAGGTTATTAGCTAAATGGAATAAGCAATCTCTAAATGCTAGAATGAAACCTGACCCTGCTTTTGCTACTTCACCTATCTGTGTTACTGATAAGGATTATGAATTCTCTGTTGATCCTGATATAATTACTTTGGTTGATTTGATCCTTTCCATGGCTATGAATCTAAAACTGTTGTGGCACATCTTACTAAATTAAATGATATAGCCACCTTGTTCACTAAAGATGAGAGAACTCGTAACTTTTATATCCTTAAAATATTTTCGTTCTCATTAAAGGGTGATGCTAAGATATGGTTTAATTATCTTGATCCTGGTTGTGTGCGTAGTCCCCCGGATATGATTTATTACTTCTCTGCTAAATACTTCCCTGCTCATAAGAAACAAGCTGCTTTAAGGGATATATATATAATTTTGTGCAAATTGAAGAAGAGAGTCTCCCACAAGCTTGGGGGAGGCTTCTCCAATTACTTAATGTTTTGCCTGATCATCCTCTTAAGAAAAATGAAATACTTGATATCTTTTATAATGGACTAACCGATGCCTCCAGAGATTACCTGGATAGTTGTGCTGGTTCTGTTTTCAGGGAAAGAACACCGGATGAAGCTGAAATTCTATTGAATAATATGTTGACAAATGAAAATAATTGGACACCTACGGAGCCAATTCTTGAGCCTATTCCTAAACCAACTCCGGAGAAGAGAGGTATTCTATTTATCAGTCCTGAAGATATGCAAGAGGCAAAGAAATCTATGACAGAAAAAGGTATTAAAGACGAAGATGTTAAGAATTTAACTCCTATTGAAGAAATACACGGTCTTAATTTACCGGCTGTTGCAGAAACATATGATCCTAATCCTTTACCTATTGGAGAAACTCATGGTCTTGATAACCCGACACAGGTAGTAAGGGTAAATTCTCTCTATAGATATGATAAAGCTGAAATCCCGTTTGCTAAGTTTGCTAGCCCATGCTTAGATGAGTTTGATAGATTTATGGCTAAGCAAGAAGATTTTAATTCTTATTTTGGTAGGCAATTGAAATACAATTCAAATATGCTTGAACACTTGGGTGATTATATGGCTAATGTTAAAGGTGAACTTAAACTTATTAGTAAACAATGCTTCTATGGTACCACTCAAGTAGAACAAGTACTTAAAGCTCAAAATGATTTGCTCAATGAATTGAATAGTAAGAATAATGATAATGTTGTTAGAGTGGCTTCTAGAATTGGTAGAATGACTCAGGAACCTTTGTATCCTGAAGGCCACCCTAAGAGAATTGAGCAAGATTCTCAGAGAAATAATATTAGATGCACCTAGTCTTCTAAAAGGAAGAAAAAGAAAAATTATAGGACTTTGCATGCTTCCAGTGATCCTATTGTTGAAACACCTGAGAACCCAAATGATATTTCTATTTGCGATGCTGAAACACAATCTGGTAATGAACCTGAAAGTAGTAATAATGTTAATGATAATGTTCATGATTGATGCCAACCTAGTAATGATAATGATATAGAAATTGAACCTGCTGTTGATCTTGATAACCCACAATCAAAGAATCAACGTTATGATAAGAAAGACTTTGTTGCTAGGAAACATGGTAAATAAAGAGAACCATGGGTTCAAAAACCCATGCCATTTTCCTCCAAACCATCCAAGAAAAAGGATGATGAGGATTTTGAGCGCTTTGCTGAAATGATTAGACCTATCTTTTTGCGTATGCGATTTAACTGATATGCTCAAAATGAATCCTGTATGCTAAGTATATGAAAGATTTGTTACAAATAAAAAAAGATACCGGAAGCTGAAATTTCCACCATGCTTGCTAATTATAACTTTTAAGGGTGGGAATACCAAAGAAACTTGGAGATCCATGAGTACCTACTATACCATGCTCCATTAAAAGAAACTATGTTAAAACTGCTTTATGTGATCTTGGAGCCGGTGTTAGTGTTATGCCTCTCTCTTTATATCGTAGACTTGATTTGAATAAGTTGACACCTACTGAAAATATCTTTGCAAATGGTTGATAAATCAACTGCTATACCTGTTGTATTTGTGAGGATGTGCCTGTTGTAGTTGCAAACATTACTATTTTAACGACTTTGTTATTCTTGATATTCCCGAGGACGATAGTATGTCGATTATTCTTGGAAGACCCTTTTTGAATACTGCAGGGCTTTTATTGATTGCACCAAAGGCAATGTCATTTTCATGTTAATGGTAATGAGCACATGGTACACTTTCCTGAGGAAACAACCTCAAGTCCATAGTATCAATTCTATTGGAAAATTCCATCGATTATTTTTGGAGGTTTTGAATTTCCCTTCCTACTTAAGAAGAAATATGATATTCTTATTATTGGGGTTGTGCATATCCCCATTGAGGTAACATAGTGTTATTCGAAATTTCTCCGGTTCCATGTTATTCGGAATGAGTTCTTTAACAAGACTTGATCAACCTTGTTAGTGGATTCCTTTTGATGATCATGAGATGGATGAAACTAGAAGGCACAACCTGTTGTACCCCACTTTTACTTTCTGTTATTTATATTAAATAAAATAAAAATAAATATTTTTTTGTCTGTTATCTGATTATCCATGCAATATAAAAATACCCCGAAAATAAAAGTTCTCCAAATGCCCTGAAATTTAAATATGATTTTTTTCTAGAATAGTTGAGAATATTTGGCACTGAGAACACAGCAGGGGGGTCAACCACCTACCCATGAGGGTGGAGGGCGTGCCCTACCCCGCTGGGCGCGCCCCCCTGCCTCGTGGGCCCACGGTGGCCCTCCTCCACTTATTCATGCACCCACACACTTCTTCTTCCTCCCACAAACACGAATATCCCTCTCAAGCACGAGTTCTAGCTCATCTTGCTGTCATTTTCGATCTCCTTGCTCAAAGCACTTCTCACAAAACTGCTTGGGGAGGTTGTTCCTTGGTATGTGACTCCTCCATTGGTCCAATTAGTTTTTGTTCTAGTGCTTTATTCATTACAAATTTTTGCTGCTTAGGTGACCCTGTTCTTGAGCTTGCATGTTAAATTTATATGGTCAAAAGTAGTTTTGATGCATGATATAGGCCCTAGGCACTTGTAAGAGTAGTTGCTATCAATATTATTGAGTTTGGTTTACTTTTATTTTGAAGTTACTAAAAAAATTCAGAATTTTTCAGAAAATGATGAGGAGACTTTTGAGGGGCTCATCGAGCCAAAGCTCGAAGGAAAAAGCACCTGAGCCTAAGTATAATCTGCCTCGCACCGCGGAGGTTCGGGCGTGTGAATGGCCTTCCGATGATTTCTAGATAGCAGCCGGGATTTATGAAGATTTTCATGAATTGGTTAAGAATGCAGGCCTCACCGCTTTCCTCCACGACCAATGCGATCAGTATCTCTTACTCACAAATATCTTTGTGCAAAACTTTCATTTCCATTCTAGGAGCTCACCACCTACGGTGGAGTTTTATTTATATGATGAGCATAAGGAGATGTCACTTTATGATTTTTGTCGGGTTTGTTCAGTCCCTTTTGAGGGCAAGACAGAAGAACCACATCGCGATGATGTGGAGGGTTTATTGATACTATCACTGTAGGGGAAACAAGGAAGGTTTCGATGCACGAATCACTAGCATACATTTTCCTGTTTTACTATTTTGCATTATTTGCTAGCCGTTGTTTAATTGGTCGAGGAAACTGTGGAAACCTTAGTATCCCTGATATTATTATTTTGCTCCACGGTTTATACGGTGATAACAATGTTAGTATGGGCGGCATTATTGCTAAACGGTTAAGTCTGAACTGTACCAAGGGCCCCATCTTTTGGAGGCATCTATGCTTCACACCTAGCTGCACATTTTAACATACCTATTAGGCATATGAGAAGGAACTAAAAGTGCTGCCTCGTGTTTATCTAGATTATAAAAGTATGGTGGCACATGATTTTATTGCTAAGAATAGGGAAGGAGAGCTTAAATACCAATTGTTCTATAATAAACATCATCCTGAGACTATTACCCTGCCTGCTCCTTCTTTGTTTGATTTATCTGCAGGCCAGTACCTTGTTCCGTTAAAGGCTATTCACGCCTACCGAAACCCTGCACCAGCCATGGAGCCAGAGCCGGAACCACAAGTTGATCCTTCACGACAGTCTAATTGTCAGTGGGATCCAGAGATAATTGTCAGCCAGTGGCAATCGGAGTCTTCCTCTTCTTCATCTCAGTACGACCACAACTACTATTATGGATATCCGCCAGGCCAGCCGTGGCCATAGACCAACTTAGGCCAAAAGCCTAAGCTTGGGGGAGTACGTATTTCTCACCGACATTACATTTGTTCACACACTCATTGCTAGATGTCGGTGCTCATAGTTTTTCATTGTATCATCCATGCTAGTTTATTTCCTTTTTATGCTTTCTTCTTGTGTGTTTGATAAACCTTAAGAAAAAACCAAAAAAATTAGTTGTAGTTTTAATTAGTTTACTTTCCATGCCTGTAGTAGTAATTAAAAAGAAAACCCAAAAAGATTTCTGTTCTTCTTTTGCTTGTTGGGAGCTTTCTTGTGTAAATAGTTTTATTTCTTTTCTTTTCTTTGGGGGTCGATAGGAGAAGACCATGATTAAATTGTTGAAGTGGCTCTTATATGCATAATTGTTGATCTGACAAAAGAGCCCATATTGCCTTGTCTTCTCCTGTTTATTGAATGCTTGCAGATTCCAGCTTAGTCCAATGCACGCGCATTATTATTATTCACATCGTTCGGTTCGTGCAAGTGAAAGGCAATTATGATGATATATGATGAACTGACTGAGATGAGAAAAGCTGGTATGAACTCAACCTCTTTTTGTTTTTTTGTAAATATGATTAGTTCATCGTTCCTGATTCAGCCTATTATGAATAAACATGTTTGCAATGACAACTAGAGATCATAGTTTCTTTGTGCCATGCTTGATTAGCTATGAGTTATAATGTTTACCTTGCGTGCCAACATGCTATTAAAATGGTTGTGATGTGTATGATAGGGTGGTATCCTCCTAATGATTTAAGTGACTTGACTTGGCGCATGTTCACGCATGTAGTTGAAACAAAATCAACATAGCCTTTCACGATATTTATGTTCATGGTGGATTATATCTACTCATGCTTTGCAATTCGGTGTTGATTAATTTTAATGCATGTTCCATGGACTGTTGTCGCTCTCTAGCTGGTCGCTTCCCAGTCTTTTTGCTAGCCTTCACCTGTACTAAACGGGAATACTGCTTGTGCATCCAACCCCTTAAACCCCAAAATTATTCCACATGAGTCCACTATACCTACCTATATACGGTATCTACCTGCCGTTCCAAGTAAATTTGTATGTGCCAAACTCTAAACCTTCAAATAAATATCATGTTTTGTATGCTCGAATAGCTCATGTATCAACTAGGGTTGTCTGTATCTTCCATGTTAGGCGGGTTATTCTCAAGAGGAGTGGACTCCGCTCCTCACTCACGAGATAAATGGCTGGTCACCGAGATGCCCAGTCCCATGCTTTATGCAAACTAAATCAAAATAATTGCAAACAAAACTCCCCCTAGGACTCTTGTTAGTTAGAGGCACTCGTTGTTTTGAGCAAGCCATGAATTGATGCTTGTTGGTGGAAGGGGGAGTATAAACTTTACCATTCTGTTTGGGAACCACCTATAATGTGTGTAGCATGGAAGATATTGTCATCTCTTGCTTGTTATGTTGACAATGAAAGTATACCGCTCAAAATATTATTCACCTCTATTTCAAAACCGAGCTCTAGCACCTCTACAAATCCCTGCTTCCCTTTGCGAAGGGCCTATCTATTTACTCTTATGCTGAGTCCTTATCCTCTTATTAAAAAGCACCATTTGGAGAGCACCGTTGTCATTTGCATTCATTACTGTTAGTTTACATTGAGTATGACTTGACTGGATCTCTTTTACCATGAATTACAATGTCTAGTCAGTCCTTGATCATTAAAGGTTCTCTGCATTTATGTTTTGCGGTCTCAGAAAGGGCTAGTGAGATACCATCTTGTTATATCATATTATGATTGTTTTGAGAAAGTGTTGTCATCCAAGATTTATTATTATTGCTCGCTAGTTGATTATGTTATTGATATGAGTAAACTTGAGACCTAAGCGTTATTGTGAAATGTGTTAGTTATAATCTTTGCTGAAAACTGAATGTTGGCTTTACATATTTACAACAACAAGAGCAAACAGAAGTTTGTAAAAGTTTTTCTTTATCACTTTCAATTTATCAACTGAATTTCTTGAGGACAAGCAAAGGTTTTAGCTTGGGGAGTTGATACGTCTCCGTCGTATCTACTTTTCCAAACACTTTTGCCCTTGTTTTGGACTCTAACTTGCATGATTTGAATGGAACTAACCCGGACTGACTCTGTTTTCAGCAAAATTACCATGGTGTTATTTATGTGCAGAAACAAAACGTTCTCGGAATGACCTGATGTTGGAAATATGCCCTAGAGGCAATAATAAATTGGTTATTATTATATTTCCTTGTTCATGATAATCGTTTATTATCCATGCTAGAATTGTATTGATAGGAAACTCAGATACATGTGTGGATACATAGACAACACCATGTCCCTAGTAAGCCTCTAGTTGACTAGCTCGTTGACCAATAGATGGTTACAGTTTCCTAACCATGGACATTGGATGTCATGATAACGGGATCACATCATTAGGAGAATGATGTGATGGACAAGACCCAATCCTAAGCCTAGCACAAGATCATGTAGTTCGTATGCTAAAGCTTTTCTAATGTCAAGTATCATTTCCTTAGACCATGAGATTGTGCAACTCCCGGATACCGTAGGAGTGCTTTGGGTGTGCCAAACGTCACAACGTAACTGGGTGGCTATAAAGGTACACTACAGGTATCTCCGAAAGTGTCTGTTGGGTTGGCACGAATCGAGACTGGGATTTGTCACTCCGTGTAAATGAAGAGGTATCTCTGGGCCCACTCGGTAGGACATCATCATAATGTGCACAATGTGACCAAGGAGTTGATCACGGGATGATGTGTTACGGAACGAGTAAAGAGACTTGCCGGTAACGAGATTGAACAAGGTATCGGGATACCGACGATCGAATCTCGGGCAAGTATCGTACCACTAGACAAAGGGAATTGTATACGGGATTGATTAAGTCCTTGACATCGTGGTTCATCCGATGAGATCATCGTGGAGCATGTGGGAGCCAACATGGGTATCCAGATCCCGCTGTTGGTTATTGACCGGAGAGGTGTCTCGGTCATGTCTGCATGTTTCCCGAACCCGTAGGGTCTACACACTTAAGGTACGATGACGCTAGGGTTATAGGGAAAGTATGCACGCGGTTACCAAATGTTGTTTGGAGTCCCGGATGAGATCCTGGATGTCACGAGGAGTTCCGGAATGGTCCGGAGGTAAAGATTGATATATAGGAAGTATGGTTTTGGCCACCGGAAGTGTTCCGGGCATCACCGGTAGTGTACCGGGACCACCGGAGGGGTCCGGGGGTCCACCAGGTGGGGCCACCAGCCCCGGAGGCCTACATGGGCCAATAGTGGGAAGGGACCAGCCCCTAGGTGGGCTGGGGCGCCTCCCACCAAGGCCCAAGGCGCCTCCAAGAGGGGAAGGGGGCAAACCCTAGGGCAGATGGGCCCTAAGGCCCACCCCAGGTGCGCCTCCCCCTCTCCCCCTTGTGGCCGCCACCCCTAGGGAGGGAACCCTAGGTGGGGGCGCAGCCCCTCCCCTTCCCCTATATATACTTGAGGTTTGGGGCTGCCCAACACATGTGATTTGCTCTCCCTGTTGGCGCAGCCCTACCCCTCTCCCTCCTCGTCTCTCGTAGTGCTTGGCGAAGCCCTGCTGGAGTCCCGCGCTCCTCCACCACCACCATGCCGTCGTGCTGCTGCTGGATGGAGTCTTCCCCAACCTCTCCTTCTCCCCTTGCTGGATCAAGGCGTAGGAGACGTCACCGGGCTGTACGTGTGTTGAACACGGAGGTGCCGTCCGTTCGGCACTAGGATCATCGATGATTTGGATCACGACGAGTACGACTCCATCAACCCCGTTCACTTGAACGCTTCCACTTAGCGATCTACAAGGGTATGTAGATGCACTCTCCTTCCCCTCGTTGTTAGATTACTCCATAGATTGATCTTGGTGATGCGTAGAAAATTTTGAATTTCTGCTACGTAACCCAACAGTGGCATCATGAGCTAGGTCTATGCGTAGTTACTATGCACGAGTAGAACACAAAGTAGTTGTGGGCGTCGATATTGTCAATTATCTTGCCGTTACTAGTCTTATCTTGATTCGGCGGCATCGTGGGATGAAGCAGCCCGGACCAACCTTACACGTACGCTTACGTGAGACCGGTTCCACCGACTGACATGCACTAGTTGCATAAGGTGGCTGGCGGGTGTCTGTCTCTCCCACTTTAGTTGGATCGGATTCGATGAACAGGGTCCTTATGAAGGGTAAATAGAAATTGGCAATTCACGTTTTGGTTTTGGCGTAGGTAAGAAATGTTCTTGCTAGAAACCTATAGCAGCCACGTAAAAACTTGCAACAACAATTAGAGGACGTCTAACTTGTTTTTGCAGCAAGTGTTTTGTGATGTGATATGGCCAAAGGATGTGATGAATGATATATATGTGATGTATGAGATCATGTTCTTGTAATAGGAATCACGACTTGCATGTCGATGAGTATGACAACCGGCAGGAGCCATAGGAGTTGTCTTTATTTTTTGTATGACCTGCGTGTCATTGAGAAACGCCATGTAAATTACTTTACTTTATTGCTAAACGTGTTAGCCATAGTAGTAGAAGTAATAGTTGGCGAGCAACTTCATGGAGAAACGATGATGGAGATCATGATGATGGAGATCATGGTGTCATGCCAGTGACAAGATGATCATGGAGCCCCAAGATGGAGATCAAAGGAGCTATATGATATTGGCCATATCATGTCACTATTATTTGATTGCATGTGATGTTTATCATGTTTTTGCATCTTGTTTACTTAGAACGACGGTCGTAAATAAGATGATCCCTCATAATAATTTCAAGAAAGTGTTCCCCCTAACTGTGCACCGTTGCGACAGTTCGTTGTTTCGAAGCACCACGTGATGATCGGGTGTGATAGATTCCAACGTTCACATACAACGGGTGTAAGACAGATTTACACATGCAAACACTTAGGTTGACTTGACGAGCCTAGCATGTACAGACATGGCCTCGGAACATAGAAGACCGAAAGGTCGAACATGAGTCGTATAGAAGATACGATCAACATGAAGATGTTCACCGATGTTGACTAGTCTGTCTCACGTGATGATCGGACATGGCCTAGTTGACTCGGATCATGTAATCACTTAGATGACTAGAGGGATGTCTATCTGAGTGGGAGTTCATAAGATGAACTTAATTATCCTGAACATAGTCAAAAGGTCTTCGCAAATTATGTCGTGGCTCACGCTTCAGTTCTACTGTTTAGATATGTTCCTGGAGAAAATTTAGTTAAAAGTTGATAGTAGCAATTATGCGGAATAGGTCCGTAAACTAAGGATTGTCCTCATTGCTTCATAGAAGGCTTGTGTCCTTAATGCACCGCTCAGTGTGCTGAACCTCGAATGTCGTCTGTGGATGTTGCGAACATCTGACATACACATTTTGATAACTACGTGATAGTTCAGTTAAACGGTTTAGAGTTGAGGCACCGAAGACGTTTTGAAACGTCGCGAAACATATGAGATGTTTCGAGGGCTGAAATTGGGATTTCAGGCTCGTGCCCACGTCAAGAGGTATAAGACCTCCGACGATTTTCTTAGCCTGCAAACTAAGGAAGAAAAGCTCAATTGTTGAGCTTGTGCTCAGATTGTCTGAGTACAACAATCATTTGAATCGAGTGGGAGTTGATCTTCTAGATGAGATAGTGATGTTTCTCCGAACTCACTACCACCAAGCTGCTAGAGCTTCGTGATGAACTACAATATATCAGGGACATATATGATGATCCTTGAGATATTCGCGATGTTTGACACCACAAAATTAGAAATCAAGAAGGAGCATCAATTGTTGATGGTTGGTGAAACCACTAGTTTCAAGAAGGGCAAGGGCAAGAAGGGATACTTCATGAAATGGCAAATCAGCTGCTGCTCTAGTGAAGAAACCCAAGGTTGAACCCAAACCCGAGGCTAAGTGCTTCTGTAATAAGGGGAACAGCCACTGGAGCAGAATTACCCTAGATACTTGGTAGATGAGAAGGCTGGCAAGGTCGATAGAAGTATAATGGATATACATTGTGTTAATGTGTACTTTACTAGTACTCCTAGTAGCACCATGGTATTAGATACCGGTTCGGTTGCTAAGTGTTAGTAAACTCGAAATAAAAGGCTGCGGAGTAAACGGAGACTAGCTAAAGGTGAGCTGGCGATATGTGTTGGAAGTTCTTCCCAAGCTTGATGTGATCAAGCATCGCACGCTCCCTCTACCATCGAGATTGGTGTTTGCGCTGAGCATAGACATGATTGGATTATGTCTATCGCAATACGGTTATTCATTTAAGGAGAATAATGGTTACTCTGTTTATTTGAATAATACCTTCAATGGTCTTTCACCTAAAATGAATGGTTTATTGAATCTCGATCGTAGTGATACACATGTTCATGCCAAAAGATATAAGATAGTAATGATAGTACCACCTACTTGTGGCACTTCCACGTAAGTCATATCGGTATAAAACGCATGAAGAAGCTCCATGTTGATGGATCTTTGGGCTCACTCGTTTTTGAAAAGTTTGAGACATGCGAACCATGTCTATTGGTGTATATGCATGAAGAAACTCCATGCAAATGGACCGTTTGGACTCACCTGAGTTTGAATCACTTGAGACATGCAAATCATACCACATGGGCAAGATGACTGAAAGCCTCGTTTTCAGTAAAATGGAACTAGAAAGCAACTTGTTGGAAGTAATACATTTTGATGTGTGCAGTCCAATGAGTGCTGAGGCGTGTAGTGGATATCGTTATGTTCTTACTTCACAGATGATTTGAGTAGATGTTGAGTATATTTACTTGATGAATCACGAGTCTGAATTATTGAAAGGTTCAAGTAATTTCAGGGTGAAGGTGAGAGATCGTCGTGACAAGAGGATAAAATATCTATGATATGATCAGAGATGAATATCTGAATTACGAGTTTGGCACAGAATTAAGACATTGTGGAAATTGTTTCACAACTAATACAGCCTGAAACACCATAGTATGATGGTGTGTCCGAACAACATAACAGCACCCTATTGGATATGATGCATACCATGATGTCTCTTATCGAATTACCACGATAGTTTATGGGTTAGGCATTAGAGACAACCACATTCACTTTAAATAGGGCACCACATAATCCCGATGAGATGACACCGTATGAACTATGGTTTAAAGAAACCTAAGCTGTCATTTGTTAAAAGGTTTGGGGCTGCGACGCTTATGTGAAAAGTTTCAGGTTGACAAGCTTGAACCCAAAGCGGATAAATGCATCTTCATAGGACACCCAAAACAGTTGGGTGTACCTCCTGTCTCAGATCCGAAAGCAATAAGGGATTGTTTCTAGAATCGGGTCCTTTCCCGAGGAAAAGTTTCTCTCAAAAGAATTGAGTGGGAGGATGGTGGAGACTTGATGAGGTTATTGAACCGTCTCTTCAACTAGTGTGTGGCAGGGCACAGGGAGCTGTTCCTGCGGCACCTACACCAATTGAAGTGGAAGCATATGATAGTGATCATGAAACTTCAGATCAAGTCACTACCAAACCTCGTGGATGACAAGGATGCGTACTACTTCAGAATGGTACATAATCCTGTCTTGGAAGTCATGTTGCTAGACAACAATGAACCTACGAGCTATGGAGAAGCGATGGTGGGCCTGGATTCCAAAATGGCTCGAGGCCATATAATCCGAGAGAGGATCCATATATGAAAACAAAGTGTAGACTTTGGAAGAACTACTTGATGGTCGTAAGGCTGTTAGGTACATATGGATTTTAAAAGGAAGACGGACAATGATGGTAAGTATCACCATTAAGAAAGCTCGACTTGTCGTTAAGATGTTTTCCGACAAGTTCAAGGAGTTGACTACGATGAGACTTTCTCACTCGTAGCGATGCTAAGAGTCTGTTGGAATTATGTTAGCGATTACTACATTATTTATGAAATCTTGTAGATAGGATGTCAAAATTGTTTCCTTGACGATTTTCTTGAGGAAAGGTTGTATGTGATACAACCGGAAGGTTTTGTCAATCCTGAAAGATGTTAATAAGTATGCAAAGCTCCAGCAATCCTTCTAAGGACTGGAGTAAGCATCTCGGAGTTGGAATGTATGCTTTGATGAGATGATCAAAGTTTTTGGGTGTATACAAAGTTTATGAGAAACTTGTATTTCCAAAGAAGTGAGTGGGAGCACTATAGAATTTCTGATGAGTATATGTTGTTGCATATTGTTGATCAGAAATGACGTAGAATTTCTGGAAAGCATATAGGGTTATTTGGAAAGTGTTTTTCATTGGAAATCCTGGATTAAGCTACTTGAACATTGAGCATCAAGATCTATAAGGATAGATCAAAACGCTTAATGGTACTTTCAAATGAGCACATACCTTGACATGATCTTGAAGGTGTTCAAGATGGATCAGTCAAAGAAGGAGTTCTTGCCTGAGTTGTAAGGTATGAAGTTAAGACTTAAAGCTCGACCACGGCAGAAGAAAGAGGAAGGACGAAGGTCGTCCCCTATGCTTTTGTCATAGGCTCCATACGGTATGCCATGCTGAGTACCACACCTGATGTGTGCCTTGCCACATATAGTGCAAGAGGGTACAAAGGTGATCTAGGAGTAGATCACCAGATAGCGGTCTAAATTATCCTTAGAGGAATAAGGATATGTTTCTCGGTTATGGAGGTGATAAAGAGTTCGACGTAAAGAGTTACGTCGATGCAAGCTTAACACCTATCCGGATAGCTCTGAGTAGAGATACCGGATACGTATAATGGAGCAACAATTTAGAATAGCTCCAAGTAGAACAATTATTTGAAATGGCACCAAATGTAGCGTAGTAGTTGCATCTACAAGATGACATAGAAATTTGCGAAGTACATACGGATCTGAATGCTGCAGACCCGTTGACTGAAACCTCTCTCACAAGCATAACATGATCAAACCCAGAACTCTTTGGGTGTTAGTCACATGGGGATGTGACCTTGAGTGTTAATCACATATCGATGTGAACTGGATTATTGACTCTAGTGCAAGTGGGAGACTGTTGGAAATATGCCCTAGAGGCAATAATAAATTGGTTATTATTATATTTCCTTGTTCATGATAATCGTTTATTATCCATGCTAGAATTGTATTGATAGGAAACTCAGATGCATGTGTGGATACATAGACAACACCATGTCCCAAGTAAGCCTCTAGTTGACTAGCTCGTTGATCAATAGATGGTTACGGTTTCCTGACCATGGACATTGGATGTCGTTGATAACGGGATCACATCATTAGGAGAATGATGTGATGGACAAGACCCAATCCTAAGCCTAGCACAAGATCATGTAGTTCATATGTTAAAGCTTTTCTAATGTCAAGTATCATTTCCTTAGACCATGAGATTGTGCAACTCCCGGATACCGTAGGAGTGCTTTGGGTGTGCAAAACGTCACAACGTAACTGGGTGGCTATAAAGGTACACTACAGGTATCTCCGAAAGTGTCTGTTGGGTTGGCACGAATCGAGACTGGGATTTGTCACTCCGTGTAAACGGAGAGGTATCTCTGGGCCCACTCGGTAGGACATCATCATAATGTGCACAATGTGACCAAGGAGTTGATCACGGGATGATGTGTTACGGAACGAGTAAAGAGACTTGCCGGTAACGAGATTGAACAAGGTATCGGGATACCGACAATCGAATCTCGGGCAAGTATCGTACCACTAGACAAAGGGAATTGTATACGGGATTGATTAAGTCCTTGACAGCGTGGTTCATCTGATGAGATCATCGTGGAGCATGTGGGAGCCAACATGGGTATCCAGATCCCGCTGTTGGTTATTGACCGGAGAGGTGTCTCGGTCATGTCTACATGTTTCCCGAACCCGTAGGGTCTACACACTTAAGGTACGATGACGCTAGGGTTATAGGGAAAGTATGCACGCGGTTACCAAATGTTGTTCGGAGTCCCGGATGAGATCCCGGATGTCACGAGGAGTTCCGGAATGTTCCAGAGGTAAAGATTGATATATAGGAAGTATGGTTTTGGCCACCGGAAGAGTTCCGGGCATCACCGGTAGTGTACCGGGACCACCGGAGGGGTCCGGGGGTCCACCAGGTGGGGCCACCAGCCCCAGAGGCCTACATGGGCCAATAGTGGGAAGGGACCAGCCCCTAGGTGGGCTGGGGCGCCTCCCACCAAGGCCCAAGGCGCCTCCAAGAGGGGAAGGGGGCAAACCCTAGGGCAGATGGGCCCTAAGGCCCACCCCAGGTGCGCCTCCCCCTCTCCCCCTTGTGGCTGCCACCCAGATGGGATCTGGGGGCTGCCGCCACCCCTAGGGAGGGAACCCTAGGTGGGGGCGCAGCCCCTCCCCTTCCCCTATATATACTTGAGGTTTGGGGCTGCCCAACACATGTGATTTGCTCTCCCTGTTGGCGCAGCCCTACCCCTCTCCCTCCTCGTCTCTCGTAGTGCTTGGCGAAGCCCTGCTGGAGTCCCGCGCTCCTCCACCACCACCACGCCGTCGTGCTGCTGCTGGATGGAGTCTTCCCCAACCTCTCCTTCTCCCTTTGCTGGATCAAGGCATAGGAGACGTCACCGGGCTGTACGTGTGTTGAACACGGAGGTGCCGTCCGTTCGGCACTAGGATCATCGATGATTTGGATCACGACGAGTACGACTCCATCAACCCCGTTCACTTGAACGCTTCCGGTTAGCGATCTACAAGGGTATGTAGATGCACTCTCCATCCCCTCGTTGCTAGATTACTCCATAGATTGATCTTGGTGATGCGTAGAAAATTTTGAATTTCTGCTACGTTCCCCAACACCTGAAACTTCACGGAGCAACTTTCTGGAAAATATGAAAAATACCTGCAAAAGATGACGGCCAGGGGGCCCACCACCTGTCCACGAGGGTGGGGGCGCGCCTGCCCCCCTAGGGCGCGCCCCCTACCTTGTGGGCCCCCTGGTGCTTCTCCGACTCCAACTCCAACTCCATATATTGTGTTTTGGGGAGAAAAAAATCAGAGAGAAGAATTCATCGTGTTTTACGATACGGAGCCGCCGCCAAGCCCTAAAACCTCTCGGCAGGGCTGATCTGGAGTCCGTTCGGGGCTCCGGAGAGGGGAATTCGTCGCCATCGTCATCATCAACCATCCTCCATCACCAATTTCATGATGCTCACCGCCGTGCGTGAGTAATTCCATCGTAGGCTTGCTGGACGGTGATGGGTTGGATGGGATCTATCATGTAATCGAGTTAGTTTTGTTAGGGTTTGATCCCTAGTATCCACTATGTTCTGAGATTGATGTTGCTATGACTTTGCTATGCTTAATGCTTGTCACTAGGGCCCGAGTGCCATGATTTCAGATCTGAACCTATTATGTTTTCATTAATATATGAGTGTTCTTGATCCTATCTTGCAAGTCTATAGTCACCTATTATGTGTTATGATCCGTTAACCCCGAAGTGACAATAATCGGGATACTTACCGGTGATGACCGTAGTTTGAGGAGCTCATGTATTCACTATGTGTTAATGCTTTGTTCTGGTACTCTATTAAAAGGAGGCCTTAATATCCCTTAGTTTCCGTAAGGACCCCGCTGCCACGAGAGGGTAGGACAAGAGATGTCATGCAAGTTCTTTTCCATAAGCACGTATGACTATGTTCGGAATACATGCCTACATTATATCAATGAACTGGAGCTAGTTCTGTGTCACCCTAGGTTATGACTGTTACATGATGAACCGCATCCGGCATAATTCTCCATCACTGATCCATTGCCTACGAGCTTTCCATATATTGTTCTTCGCTTATTTACTTTTCCGTTGCTATTGCTATCATCACTACAAAATACCAAAAACATTACTTTTACTACTGTTACCTTTTGCTACCGTTATCACTACTATCATATTACTTTGCTACTAAATAATTTGCTGCAGATACTAAGTTTCTAGGTGTGGTTGAATTGACAACTCAGCTGCTAATACTTGAGAATATTCTTTGGCTCCCCTTGTGTCAAATCAATAAATTTGGGTTGAATACTCTACCCTCGAAAACTGTTGCGATCCCCTATACTTGTGGGTTATCAGGGGCTAGGTAGGAAAGTACTTGTCGGGACCTGATTTCCTTCGCTTGTTCTGCCCCGCTGATGGTTCATCAGATGGTTGAGTTAACCGGAGCAAAAAGGTACCTGGTTCCACAGGTAGCTTGAATGCGGCACGCTTTGACAGGTAATCGGCGATGTCATTCTCCGCTCGAGGGACGTGCTCCGCCTGGATACCGTCAAAGCGTTCCTGCAGCTCCCTCACCTCATCTACGTAGGCTTCCATCAATGGGCTCTGATAATCCTTGTTGACCTGCCTGACAACGAGCTGCGAGTTGCCCCTGACGATGAGCTTCTTAACCCCGAGGTCTGCCGCGATCTTGAGGTGTTCTCCGGTGGGTGCGACGAGTAGCACACCGGCACTGGCCGATGAGTCTCGGAGGTTTTGCCAGGGTGCCATGACCAAGGTTCTCACCAAGATGGCGCACTGGTACCCCGACCTCGACTTTGACGCCGCGCTAGAGAGCTTGTCGGAGGGGACCGACCTTGCGCCGCTCAGGGAGCGCATCAAGCCCATCATCAGCCGAGTCGGCGGAATTCAGAGGGTGGAGGGCCAGCGCCGGGATTAGGCACCCCGTTCTTTTTTATCGCCGCTGCAGGTTCACAACCAAGACAATTGCTATCTCTAGTTAGAACCGCAGCAACAATTTGATGTAACATAACTCTGCAGCACTTTTTAGTATCATGCATGCTATTTCCCTGTTCGATTTTCCCTTGTATGTCCACCCTATGCAACTAGGTAGGCTTGCCGGTGCGTAAACTCAGGGTGGCGTCGTGGGGACGGATCCCCATTGGCATGTCGGGTGTGCTTGCTGCCGGGCAAACCACCTTACCGCCCTTAGCGTGGCCGCCCGAACTGTCGAGTTTGACTCGAGTCAGACTCAGGAGCGTTGCCAGGTGCGGAAGGCTACCCCACCACTCTCGACGCGGCGGCTTTGAGCTGTTGAGCGGACTCAAAACAGAACAAAGGCGTTGCCAATCGCGGGGGCCCCCCTTGCGTGCAGGTTTCCCATACATAGGCCAGATCTCCGAGGACGATAACCTTAAGTGTAAGAGGAAATAATCCAAGGCTCTGGATGACTTAGCTTTTCTATCGCCGAGACGGCGTCGCTCCTCCAGTCGCCTTCTTCTCAGAAACCGAAAGTGATGAAGAACCGCTAGGCTAACTATCAGACCAGATTCTCGCAATTGCACCCCTACCTGGCGTGCCAAGGATGTCGGTGTGAAACGACACCTATGGTATCACAAGAATCCCTACTACGGTTGCCGGGGCGCAGGGTTGCGAGGAGAGCAGGGCTAGTAGACAGCACGAGGATCGTTTACCCAGGTTCGGGCCGCAAGGATGCGTAAAACCCTAGTCCTGCTTTGGTGTGTGTATTTCTGAGAGTTCTTGAGCTCTCGAACTAGCTGTGGTCAGCGTGTGGTTCCAAAGAGCCGAATCCCTCTCCTTGTTGCCTCGGGCCTCCTTTTATAGGAAAAAGGGGTTGCCACAGTGGCACACAGGAGGTGGAAAGGTCTACAGTGGCACGAGGTTATCCCTCGTATTACAGGACAAGGTGCATTTAATGCACCGCTTAGGTGTCCTCTTGCTTTATCGGGGACGGGGGAGAGGCCCGTCCCATCCGTCGCCGCTTCTCCTCACTTCGACACGTGCCTTCGCCAGGGATGTTTGCGGTGCCATGTAGGCAGGCAGGCAGCTGAGTTGGCGTGGTGGTGGAGCCTTCACGAAGATCTTCATGCTGCCACGCAGGCACTTGATGAGTTGGCCTGGGAGCAGCATGTTGCCACGCAGGTGCCCGCCCAGCTGGTTGGGCTGGCAGCTACATGTGAACGGCGGTGGGAGCTTGGTTGACGTGGGCTTGGCGGTGGCCTTGCCGGCGTCTTTCGCGAGGGCCTTGCCAGGTGGCCCGGCAAGGGGTCTCGCCATGGCGTGTTGTCGTCCCCGGAAAGGATCTTGCCGGGGGTCTGGTGGCCTTCCTTGGCAGGGATCCTGCCGAGGGTCGTCGTCTTCTAATCTGATCTTGAATATGTCTTCATAAAGATCTGTATGCTACCACAGGGGTGCCTTTCCGAGCCCTGGCCCTATGCTGATGACGGCACTGGGGGCCGTGGGCTCAAGGGTGGCTCGCCTTGTTGGCGTGGGGCGAGCTGTCTCGGCAAGAGTCTTGTCGGGGGAACCTGCTTCGTCCCTCTGCTCTTTATGGTCTTGGCCTTGGCGTTGCTTTGATTGTCTTGGGCTTCGATCTTACCTTGGCTCACCTCCCTCGTTCTTCTTGGTGTGGCCGTGGGCACGGCTCTGACTACCCGTGCACAGGAAAAGGGGTAGAAAGATGCGCCCCTATTTTTGTACACCGACAGTTCGCCACACACCAGCCAAATCCCTAGTCGTTCTTCTCTGTTCTTCCCATAAATTCACACTCGACTGAGGCAGCCTTCCCCTCAAGCCAAATCCCTAACCCTTGACAGTGGCAACGACCGCAGCAAGGACTGAAGAACGTGGCTCGCTGTGATGCAGCGTCCTTGTCGGGGGATAGTCAGCCCCTCCTCGTGGATGCATGGGCCATGGGCGGCGGCGGTGGCAATGTCGGTCCCGACGGCGGCCTGGGCGACGGTTGTACTGAAGAATGGTGGGTGACATCTGAGCTTCATTTCGGCCCCAAAAAAATCCGGAGGTGCTTTTCTATCATAATTTCTTGTGTCCTACAGTATGTGACTTTGAGCAGAACTCAACAATTTTTTGTAGAGTCGCAAATGGCCACCGAGTATGATTTTGATGGGTTTATTTCACCATTTGAGTTTTGCCCTGACTTTTTTGACATTGAGAAGAAGGAGAATTGCGGGCATTTTCGTAGCATCATCTGAGGTATGTAAAATAGTGGTAGTGAAAAGATTTAAACGACACTTGTTTTAGTCACAAAACTATGAAAGTAATCACATCACAAGATTGTGAGCACACAACAACAACTCCACTGTAGCAGAACACTATTTTCTGCAACTCTGAACATCACACCCAACACCGGTGTCAGTACACAATGACAAGCGGGCGGAAATACCACAAAACAACGCCTTTCATCTACCGACGCCTGATTATCAACCATACGCACCACAGAAAAACCACGTGCGGGCGAATATACCACCGACCAAACCGGATGAATACCCTAGTGATAAGAGATGCCAATACAGGGGGGACACTCCAATATAGAAGAAGGAAGGTGATTTCATACCGTAGTCCATCGGAAACTCACCAATGCCGCGAGGACGCGACTCCATCCAGCGTCGATCTCATCCCTGACGACCGTCGCACCGTCGACGACGAGAAACAGAAAGGCGAAAGAGCCGATAAGAAATGAAAACCGAAGTGACCGGTGCGTGCCTCTCATCCGACGGATAGGTTTCAGACTAATTTGTATCAGCTTGTTCCGGCAAAGTAAGTTTAGGGGCTTATTTGAGTCAATTTGCAAGTTTTTGTATGAAACTGTACCAGCGCTGCAAGTTTATGTATTAATAGTGTAATTAACTCAATGTTTTCAAATAAAAAACTACATATGCAAAAAGACATATACATTGGTTGTGCACAATGAATCTTGAGTTAAGGATTCGTTACCTCTCTTCACTGGCAGCCTACTACCTAGTGTTGTAGATTACATAATTTTTCTTCTTGTAGCTTACATAATTTTTCTTTTAAAATCGATCACATGTAGATTAGGTACAATATGATACGTGTCGCATGTTGCTTTTTTGAATGTGTTTCGCTTGCCGCACCAGAGGATCCAGATATGGCGCCTCTATCTAGTCGAGTCTAATATTAAACTAATATTTCAAATAAAATTGCTAAACATGAGTCTTTCCCTCTCACCTAACCGGCCCATCTAGCCCACCTAGCCCTTCCTATTCCTAACTATGCAGCCTCCGCTTCGATCTAGGTTAACACGAGAGCTATTTATCGCATTAAGCGATGCTACAAACTAGTCTCACGTCGAGGTTTCCTGCCGTCGTCATTTATAGGGCTGGCCCATTCTCACACAGAAAAATAGAAGAGAAAAAGGGAAGTACTAGGGATCCCTGGTCACGCACAACAAACAAAGGGCACTAGCCACCGCGCCACGGCAACAGTTCGTGATAATAGCAAGGGCGCGACCCACTTGAAGCATGACGTGCCGGTTTTCTCCTTTTTTCCTTTTTTTCTTCTCCATTCTTTTTTCATTTCTTTGATTTTGTTTCTTCATTTTTTATTCTCTATTTTTCATTGTCTGAACGCTTATTCAACATTTTTCAAATACTTGTTCTACATTTTAATCCTTATTCAACATTTTTTTAAACTTAGTCAACATTTTTTCTAATACCCGATCAACATTTTAATACGTATTCAACATTTTTTCAATTGTTTTTCAACATTTTCCAAATACTGATTCAATTTTTAATACTTATTTAATATATATTTTCAAATAGTTGTTCAACATTTTTAATAATTATTCAACATTTTTAAATACTTTTACAACATTTTTTTAAATACTAATTCAATATTTTTCAATACTTATTCAACATTTATTTAAAATTTGTTTTGAAGAGTGTTTTTAATACATATATATATAATACATGTATATGTAGAATGTTTTAAAGCATACAGAAAAGTATAAAATAAATCAAGAAACAAGGAGAAAAAAGCAGGTCATGGCTCTCGCATGGCTGGGTCGGCCCATCTGGGCCTGCCAGACGCGAGCGCTTCCCTCTGTCTTGTGTCAAGCGAGAAAATAGGGCTACCCCTAGGTTAAACACTAATTTTAAAATTGAGAAAAATAGAATAATTTCCATGTCCTCCCACCCTCCGATCAAAATTTGTACTAAACATTTTTGTTTGTCACTAAGCATATGCCGATTTTAGTGATATTTTATGCATACTTTCTTAAAATACAATTTTCAACTACGAACAATATGATCATGCTCGTGTGTAAGGTACATATTGTCATATATTTCTAACAATCATTATATACATGATTTCTTGTGCAAACGCAATACTATAATTGTTGAATCTTCTACAATTTTCCAAAGCTAATTTGAGATGTTCAAGGAAATCCTTTGCTACAGTAAAAATAATTCCAACTCCAAGCAAAGTGTCACATTACTTAAAAGTTAATTTACCTCAGATTATTGTGTTCAGAGCGAGCATTTATATGTATACTTGCCCGGAATTTAGTAAGTATGTATAGAACTTGTAAATTGATACAGAATAATAAAGAGGGTTCTAGAGCATAATATTGTCGTGTTTAGATATAATTAACTCATGTTTCAAAATTTATGAAGTATCAGCACACGACCTTACCCATTTTTTCCATTCCGTTATCCAGCTAATTGCTTTGTGGGGATTGGCTTGGACTTAAATCGGAAGACATTCTTCATTGCTCACAAACACTCTCAGGTAGGTTCCATGCATCCAAACCGGCTACCCAATGGTGAAGTGCTCCATCGTCAAGCTACAACCCTAGGCCTAGAGCCATATGCATCAATTGGTGTCTTGGTTCTCCTACACTGCCCTGAAAAAGTACTGAATAGGGAAAGTAAGATGGAGACTGCGTCTCGCGACGCCCCTGGCGACAGGGCCGGCCCTGGGGCATGGGCAGAGGGGCGACGGCCCAGGGCCCAGGCCGAAGGAGCCAATTCCTGAGCCTATTCCTAAACCCACTCCGATGAAGAGGGGTATTCTATTTCTCAGTCCCGAAGATATGCAAGAGGCAAAGAAATCTATGAAAGAAAAAGGTATTAAAGCTGAATAAGTTAAGAATTTACCTCCTATTGAAGAAGTACATGGTCTTAATTTACCGCCTGTTGAAGAAACATATGATCTTAATCCTTTACCTATTGAAGAAACTCATGGTCTTGATAACCCGACACAGGTAGTAAAAGTAAATTCTCTCTATAGATATGATAAAGCTGAAATCCCATTTACTAAGTTTGCTAGCCCATGCTTAGATGAGTTTGATAAATTTATGGTTAAGCAAGAAGATTTTAATGCTTATTTTGGTAGACAATTGAAATACAATTCAAATATGCTTGAACACTTGGGTGATTATATGGCTAATGTCAAAGGTGAACTTAAACTTCTTAGTAAACATGCTTCTATGGTTACCACTCAAGTAGAACAAATACTTAAAGCTCAAAACGATTTGCTCAATGAATTAAATAGCAAGAATAATGATAATCCTGTTAGAGTTATGACTAGAGGTGGCAAAATGACTCAGGAACCTTTGTATCCTGAAGGCCACCCTAAGAGAATTGAGCAAGATTCTCAGAGAAATAATATAGATGCACCTAGTCCTTCTAAAAGGAAGAAAAAGAAAAATGATAGGACTTTGCATGCTTCTAGTGATCCTATTGTTGAAACACCTGAGAACCCAAATGATATTTCTATTTCTGATGCTAAAACACAATCTGGTAATGAACCTGAAACTAGTGATAAGGTTAATGATAATGTTCATGATGATGCTCAACCTAGTAATGATAATGATATAGAGATTGAACATGTTGTTGATCTTGATAACCCACAATCAAAGAATCAACGTTATGATAAGAAAGACTTTGTTGCTAGGAAACATGGTAAAGAAAGAGAACCATGGGTTCAGAAACCCATGCCTTTTCCTCCCAAACCATCCAAGAAAAAGGATGATGAGGATTTTGATAGCTTTGCTGAAATGATTAGACCTATCCTTTTGCGTATGCGATTAACTGATATGCTCAAAATGAATCCTTATGCTAAGTATATGAAAGAAATTGTTACAAATAAGAGAAAGATACCAGAAGCTGAAATTTCCACCATGCTTGCTAATTATACTTTTAAGGGTGGAATACCAAAGAAACTTGGAGATCCAGGAGTACCCACTATACCATGCTCCATTAAAAGAAAATATGTTAAAACTGCTTTATGTGATCTTGGAGCCGGTGTTAGTGTTATGCCTCTCTCTTTATATCGTAGACTTGATTTGAATAAGTTGACACCTACTGAAATATCTTTGCAAATGGTTGATAAATCAACTGCTATACCTGTCGGTATTTGTTAGGATGTGTGACTGTTGTAGTTGCAAACGTTAATATTTTAACGGACTTTTTTATTCTTGATATTCCCGAGGACGATAGTATGTCTATTATTCTTGGAAGACCCTTTTTGAATACTCCAGGGGCTGTTATTGATTGCACTAAAGGCAATGTCACTTTTCATGTTAATGGTAATGAGCATACGGTACACTTTCCGAGGAAACAACCTCAAGTTCATGGTATCAACTCTATTGGAAAAATTCCATCGATTATATTTGGAGGTTTTGAATTTCCTCTTCCTACTGTCAAGAAGAAATATGATATTCTTATTATTGGGGATGTGCATATCCCTGTTGAGGTAACATAGTGCTATTCGAAATTTCTCCGGTTCCATGTTATTCGGAATGAGTTCGTTAACAAGACTTGATCAACCTTGTTAGTGGATTCCCTTTGATAATCATGAGATGGATGAAACTAGAAGGCACAACCTTCTGTACCCCACCTTTACTTCTTTTATTTATATTAAATAAAATAAAAATAGTATTTTTCTGTCTGTTATCTGATTATCCGTGGAATATAAAAATACCCCGAAAATAAAAGTTCTCCAAATGCCCTGAAATTTATATATGATTTTTCTGGAATATTTGAGAATATTTGGCACTGAGAACACAGCAGGGGGGTCAACCACCTGCCCACGAGGGTGGAGGGCACGCCCTACCCCCCTGGGCGCGCCCCCTGCCTCGTGGGTCCGCGGTGGCCCTCCTCCACTTATCCTTTCACCCACACACTCCTTCTTCCTCCCCCAAACACGAATATCTAGCTCAAGCCCGAGTCCAAGCTCGTTTTGCTGCCATTTTCGATCTCCTTGCTCAAAGCACCTCTCATAAAACTGCTTGGGGAGATTGTTCCTTGGTATGTGACTCCTCCATTGGTCCAATTAGTTTTTGTTCTAGTGCTTTATTCATTGCAATTTTTTGCTGCCTAGGTGACCATGTTCTTGAGCTTGCATGTCAAATTTGTATGGTTCCAAGTAGTTTTGATGCATGATATAGGCCCTAGGCACTTGTAGGAGTAGTTGCTATCAATATTATTGAGTTTGGTTTACTTTTATTTTGAAGTTACTAAAAATTTCAGAATTTTTCAGAAAATGATGAAGAGACTTTTGAGGGGCTCATTGAGCCGAAGCTCGAAGGAAAAGACACCGAAGCCTAAGTATAATCAGCCTCGCACCGCGGAGGTTCGGGCGTGTGAATGGCCTTCCGATGATTTCTTGAGAGCAACCAGGATTTATGAAGATTTTCATGAATTGGCTAAGAATGCAGGCCTCACCGCTTTCCTCCATGACCAACGCGATCAGTATCTCTTACTCACAAATAGCTATGTGCAAAACTTTCATTTCCATTCTAGGAACTCACCACCTACGGTGGAGTTTCATTTATATGATGAGCATAAGGAGATGTCACTTTATGATTTTTGTCGGGTTTTGTTGGGGATATGACTATTTGTGTAAGCCATCCAGGAGGGGCCGGGTTACGCAAATAGAGGTTCATCAAAATCCCAAGACCAAGGCATGAAGATGGCGGTTCACTAAAAGGCTTAAAGGCCCACACGCGACTCTGAGGCCCGTAAAGATAAACCGCCGTGATGGTATAACTTGTACTGTAAGGTAGAAGTAACTAGTCGCCGAGCCGGACACTGTTTATGAGCCGGCCAGGACTCTGTAGGTCGCAGGGCGTCAAACCGTGTATATAAGGGGACGACCCGCCAGCGGCTTAGGGCGAAAAACAACTGATCGAGAGCCAGGCATAGCGTATCTCGCTCCTTGGTCATCAAAACCTCAAGCAATTCCAACCCAACTAGACGTAGGCCTTCCTTCACCGTAAGGGGCTGAACTAGTATAAACCTCGCGTGTCCTTGTCCCGATTAACCCCTTTAAGCTTCCTAGTTGCGATGGCTCCACGACTAAGTCCTTGCAAAAGGACATCTGCCGTGACAATTCCACGACAGGTTTGTTTAGTCCCTTTTGAGGGAAATACAGAGGAACCACATCGTGAGGATGTGGATGGGTTTATTGACACTATCACTGTAGGGGAAACAAGGAATGTTTCCGATGCACGAATCACTAGCATACATTTTCCTGTTTTACGCTATTTTGCATTATTTGCTAGTCGTTGTTTAATTGGTCGCGGAAACTGCGAAAACCTTAGTGTCCCTGATATTATTATTTTGCTCCATGGTTTATACGGTGATAACTCTGTTAGTATGGGCGGCATTATTGCTAAACGGTTAAGTCTGAACCGTACAAAGGGCCCCATCTTTGGAGGCATCTATGCTTCACACCTAGCTGCACATTTTAACATACCTATTAGGCATTATGAGAAGGAAGAAAAAGTGCTGCCTCGTGTTTATCTAGATTATAAAAGTATGGTTGCACATGATTTTATTGTTAAGAATAGGGAAGGATAGCTTAAATACAAATTGTTCTTTGATAAACATCATCCTGAGACCATTACCCTGCCTGCACCTTCTTTGTTTGATTTATCTGCAGGCCAATACCTTGTTCCGTTAAAGGCTATTCATGCCTACCGGAACCCTGCACCAGCTATGGAGCCAGAGCCGGAACCACTAGTTGATCCTTCATGACAGTATAATTACCAGTGAGATCCGGAGATGATTGCCAGCCAGTGGCAATTGGAGTCTTCTTCTTCATCGCAGTACGACCCCAGCTATTATTATGGATATCCGCCAGGCCAGCCGTGGCCATAGACCAACTTAGGCCAAAAGCCTAAGCTTGGGGGAGTTTGTATTTCCCACCGACATTACATTTATGTTCACACACTTATTGCTAAATGTTGGTGCTCATACTTTTTCATTGGATCTCCATGCTAGTTTAATTTCCTTTTTATGCTTTCTTCTTGTGTGTTTGATAAACCTTACGAAAACCAAAAAAAATTAGTTGTAGCTTTTAGTTAGTTTACTCTCCATGCTTGTAGTAGTAATTAAAACTTGTTCTTCTTTTACTTGTTGGGAGCTCTCCCGTGTAAATAGTTTTATTTCTTTTCTTTTCTTTGGGGGTCGATAGGAGAAGACCATAATCAAATTGTTGAAGTGGCTCTTGTATGCATACTTGTTGATCTGACGAAAGAGCCCATATTGCCTTGCCTTCTCCTGTTTATTAAATGCTTGCAGATTCCAGCTTAGTCCAATGCACGTGCACTATTATTATTCATATCGTTCGGTCGTGCAAGTGAAAGGCAATAATGATGATTATATGATGGACTGACTGAGATAAGAAAGGCTGGTATGAACTCGACCTCTTTTGTTTTTGTAAATATGATTAGTTCATCGTTCCTGATTCAGCCTATTATGAATAAACATGTTTGCAATGACAACTAGAGATCATAGTTTCTTGTGCCATGCTTGATTAGCTTTGAGTATAATGGTTTACCTTGCGTGCCAACATGCTATTAAAATGGTTATGATGTGGTATGATAGGGTAGTATCCTCCTTTGAATGATTTAAGTGACTTGACTTGGCACATGTTCACGCATGTAGTTGAAACAAAATCAACATAGCCTTCACGGTATTTATGTTCATGGTGGATTATATCCTACTCATGCTTGCATTCGGTGTTGATTAATTTTCATGCATGTTCATGACTGTTGTCGCTCTCTAGCTGGTCGCTTCCCAGTCTTTTGCTAGCCTTCACCTGTACTAAGCGGGAATACTGCTTGTGCATCCAATCCCTTAAACCCCAAAGTTATTCCACATGAGTCCACTATACCTACCTATATACGGTATCTACCTGCCGTTCCAAGTAAATTTGTATGTGCCAAACTCTAAACCTTCAAATAAATATCCTGTTTTGTATGCTCGAATAGCTCATGTATCAACTAGGGCTGTCTGTATCTTCCATATTAGGCGGGTTATTCTCAAGAGGAGTCGACTCCGCTCCTCACTCACGAGATAAATGGCTGGTCACCGGGATGCCCAATCCCATGCTTTATGCAAACTAAATCAAAATAATTGCAAACAAAACTCCCCCTGGGACTCTTGTTAGTTGGAGGCACTCGTGGTTTCGAGCAAGCCATGGATTGATGCTTGTTGGTGGAAGGGGGAGTATAAACTTTACCATTCTGTTTGGGAACCGCCTATAATGTGTGTAGCATGGAAGATATCACCATCTCTTGCTTGTTATGTTGACAATGAAAGTATACCGCTCAAAATATTATTCACCTCTACTTCAAAACCGAGCTCTGGCACCTCTACAACTCCCTGCTTCCCTCTGCGAAGGGCCTATCTATTTACTTTTATGCTGAGTCATCATCCTCTTATTAAAAAGCACCAGTTGGAGAGCACCGCTGTCATTTGCATTCATTATTGTTAGTTTACATTGAGTATAACTTGATTGGATCTCTTTTACCATGAATTACAATGTCTAGTCAGTCCTTGGTCTTTAAAGGTGCTCTGCATTTATGTTTTGTGGTCTCAGAAAGGGCTAGCGAGATACCATCTTGTTATATCATATTATGATTGTTTTGAGAAAGTGTTGTCATCCGAGATTTATTATTATTGCTCGCTAGTTGATTATGCTATTGATATGAGTAAACTTGAGACCTAAGAATTATTGTGAATGTGGTTAGTTATAATCTTTGCTGAAAACTTGAATGCTGGCTTTACATATTTACAACAACAAGAGCAAACCGAGTTTGTAAAAGTTTTTCTTTATCACTTTTAGTTTATCAAAGGACAAGCAAAGGTTTAAGCATGGGGGAGTTGATACGTCTCCGTTGTATCTACTTTAACAAACACTTTTGCCCTTGTTTTGAACTCTAACTTGCATGATTTGAATGGAACTAACCCGGACTGACGCTGTTTTCAGCAGAATTACCATGGTGTTATTTATGTGCAGAAACAAACGTTCTCGGAATGACCTGAAACTTCACGGAGCAACTTTTTGGAAAATATAAAAAATACCTGCAAAAGATCAAGGCCAGGGGGGCCACCACCTGTCCACGAGGGTGGGGGCGCGCCTGCCCCCCTAGGGCGCCCCCCTACCTCGTGCCCCCCTGGAGCTCCTCCGACTCCAACTCCAACTCTATATATTATGTTTCGGGGAGAAAAAAATCAAAGAGAAGAATTCATCGCGTTTTACGATACGGAGCCGTCGCCAAGCCCTAAAACCTCTCGAGAGGGCTGATCTGGAGTCCGTTCGGGGCTCTGGAGAGGGGAATCCGTCGCCATCGTCATCATCATCATCATCAACCATCCTCCATGACCAATTTCATGATGCTCACCGCCGTGCGTGAGTAATTCCATCGTAGGCTTGCTGGACGGTGATGGGTTGGATGGGATCTATCATGTAATTGAGTTAGTTTTGTTAGGGTTTGATCCCTAGTATCCACTATGTTCTGAGATTGATGTTGCTATGACTTTGCTATGCTTAATTCTTGTCACTAGGGCCTGAGTGCCATGATTTCAGATCTGAACCTATTATGTTTTCATCAATATATGAGAGTTCTTGATCCTATCTTGCAAGTCTATAGTCACCTATTATGTGTTATGATCCGTTAACCCCGAAGTGACAATAATCGGGATACTTACCGGTGATGACCGTTGTTTGAGGAGCTCATGTATTCACTATGTGTTAATGCTTTGTTCTGGTACTCTATTAAAAGGAGGCCTTAATATCCCTTAGTTTCCATAAGGACCACGCTGCCATGGGAGGGTAGGACAAAAGATGTCATGCAAGTTCTTTTCCATAAGCACGGATGACTATATTCGGAATACATGCCTACATTACATTGATGAACTGGAGCTAGTTCTGTGTCACCCTAGGTTATGACCGTTACATGATGAACTGCATCCGGCATAATTCTCCATCACCGATCCATTGCCTACGAGCTTTCCATATATTGTTCTTTGTTTATTTACTTCCCCGTTGCTATTGCTATCATCACTACAAAATACCAAAAACATTACTTTTACTACTGTTACCTTTTGCTACCGTTACCACTACTATCATATTACTTTGCTACTAAATACTTTGCTGCAGATACTAAGTTTCCAGGTGTGGTTGAATTGACAACTCAGCTGCTAATACTTGAGAGTATTCTTTGGCTCCCCTTGTGTCGGATCAATAAATTTGGGTTGAATACTTTACCCTCGAAAACTATTTCGATGCCCTATACTTGTGGGTTATCACTCAGTCAGCCGTCAAGTTCTTCAAAGGATTGGTCTACCGTTTTGGTGTGCCAAATAGAGTCATCACCGACAATGACACGCAGTTCACAAGCCACACCTTCATGCAGTACATCCAAGACCTCGGCAGCAAGGTCTGTTTTTCTTCCGTGGCACATCCACAGAGCAACGGCCAAGCGGAGAGGGCAAATGCTGAAGTGTTGCGAGGCTTGAGAACGAAGACTGAAAGTGCAACTATCCCTAGGTGGTTTTGGTAATTCATAACAACATATAGCTCATTGAGCTAATGCTATTCCAAGATGATTATTTCAGGAAAGCTCAATGATTGGCATGGCATGGATGTGAAAGTGGAACCCTCAAAATGCTAAGGACAAAGGATTGACTCAAGCTCAAAAGCTCAAGACTCTTCATTTTATATTTTAGTGATCCAAGATCACATTGATTCTTTAGGAAAAGCCAATACTATCAAGGAGGGATGAGGTGTTGCTTAATGAGCCTCTTGCTTCATGTGCTTAGTGATATGCTCCAAAACCCTCAACTACTTTCCCATATCCACATATGACCTAAACCCTAAGCCAAACTCGGTCCTACCGATTCTTCCTATCCGGCGCCACCGAGTTTCACTTGTCATAAGCCACTGCCAAACCCTAGCAATTCGGTTCTACCGATAGGGATCTCGGTCTCACCGAGATGGGACTGCAAACTCTCGTTTCCCTTTCATAACTTTTCGGTCTCACCGAAAGAGCGAATTGGTCCCACCGAGATTGCAATGTAAATTCAGTGTTTCCCCTTTGTAACTTTTCAGTCTCACCGAAAGAGCAAATCGGTCCCACCGAGTTTGCCTGACCAACTCTCTGGTTAGCTAATTACCAAATTTGGTCTCACCGAGTTTGTGTAATCGGTCTCACCGAGATTACGTTATGCCCAAACCCTAATCATATCGGTCCTACCGAGTTGCACGTCAGTCCCACCAAAAATCTCTAACGGTCACTAGGTTTACATTTTCGGTCCGACCGAGTTTGTTGATTCGGTCCCACCGAGATTGGAAAACTGTGTGTAACGGTTGGATTTTGTGTGGAGGCTATATATACCCCTCCACCTCCTCTTCATTCGAAGTGAGAGCCATCAGAACACATACACCATTCCAACTCATATGTTCTAAGAGAGAACCACCTACTCATGTGTTGAGACCAAGATATTCCATTCCTACCATATGAATCTTGATCTCTAGCCTCTCCAAGTTGCTTTCCACTCAAATCTTCTTTCCACAAAATCCAAATCCTATGAGAGAGAGTTGAGTGTTGGGGAGACTATCATTTGAAGCACAAGAGCAAGGACTTCATTACCTACACACCATTTGTTACTTCTTGGAGAGTGGTGTCTCCTAGATTGGCTAGGTGTCACTTGGGAGCCTCCGACAAGATTGTGGAGTTGAACCAAGGAGTTTGTAAGGGCAAGGAGATCGCCTACTTCGTGAAGATCTACCGCTAGTGAGGCAAGTCCTGTGTGGGCGATGGCCATGGTGGGATAGACAAGGTTGCTTCTTCGTGGACCCTTTGTGGGTGGTTGCTTCTTTGTGGACCCTTCGTGGGTGGAGCCCTGTGTGGACTTGCACAACCGTTACCCTTTGTGGGTGGAGCCCTCCGTGGACTCTCGTAACCGTTACCCTTTGTGGGTTGAAGTCTCCATCAACGTGGATGTAGGATAGCACCACCTATCCGAACCACGGGAAAAACATCCGTGTCTCCAATTGCGTTTGAATTCTCCAAACCCTTCCCTTTACATTCTTGCAAGTTGCATGCTTTACTTTCCGCTGCCAATATACTCTTTGCATGCTTGCTTGAATTGTGTGATGATTGCTTGACTTGTCCTAAAATAGCTAAAATCTGCCAAGAACTAAAATTGGGAAAAGGTTAAGTTTTTATTTGGTCAAGTAGTCTAATCACCCCCTCTAGACATACTTTCGATCCTACAAGTGGTATCAGAGCTTTGGTCTCCATTTGCTTTGATCTCCATAGCTTTTGGTGGTCATAGCCTTGGTTTCACAACCTAGGAGAGTATGGCGTCTAGCGAGGGAAATTATCACCGTAGAGGTCCCTACTTTGATGGTACTAATTTTGCTAGTTGGAAGCATAAAATGAAGATGCATATTCTTGGACATAACCCCGCCGTTTGGGCTATTGTGTGTGTTGGTTTGCAAGGTGACTTCTTTGATGGGAGAGAACCAAACCGGGAAGCTACCGCGGATGAGTTGAAGATGTTGCAATACAATGCTCAAGCTTGGTGATATTCTCTTCAACGGATTGTGCCCCGAAGAATTCAACAAAATCAGCCGTCTTGAGAATGCAAAGGAAATTTGGGACACTTTGATTGATATGCACGAAGGTACCGACTCCGTCAAGGAATCCAAGTTGGATGTGCTTCAAAGTCAACTTGACAAGTTCAAAATGAAGGATGGTGAAGGTGTCGCTGAAATGTACTCTAGGCTTGCTCTCATCACAAATGAGATTGCCGGCTTAGGAAGTGAAGAGATGACCGATAGATTCATCATCAAGAAGATTCTAAGAGCCTTGGATGGAAAATATGATACCGTGTGCACATTGATCCAAATGATGCCCAATTACAAAGATCTCAAGCCAACGGAGGTGATTGGAAGAATTGTTGCTCATGAGATGTCACTTAAGGATAAAGAGGAACTTCACAACAAATCAAGTGGTGCCTACAAAGCCTCATGTGAAGCCCCTACATCATCAAGTGAGAAACAAAACTTCAATGAAGAATTGAGCTTAATGGTGAAGAACTTCAACAAGTTCTACAGAGTAGAAGCAAAGATAGAAGACTTCAAGTCAAGGTCCTACAATGACAAAAGATCTTCTAGTCGAGAGCGAAACTGCTACAATTGTGGAAGACCCGGACACTATTCCAATGAGTGTACGGCTCCCTACAAGAGAAGAGAAGATTCTCCAAAAGAAGAAGCAAAGAATCACCACCAAGAGAGAGAAGGAGTAGAGATGATCGTTATGAACGAAGATACTCACGGAGAAGCAAGGATTCGGAAAGGAAGGAAAAATCATCAAGGAGCTACACAAGACGAAGACATCAAGCTCATGTTGGTGAATGGGTATCCGGCTCCGACTCCGACAGCCACTCCGAGAGAAGTTATCACTCCGACTCCGAAGATACTCAAGATGAAGGTGTTGCCGGTCTAGCACTTGTGTCAACCAACTCCTACGACATATTTGACTCACCAAATGAAGGAATTGGAAGATGCTTCATGGCCAAAGGTCCTAAGGTAACACACCCCGAGTATGTTGATTTCAATAGTGATGAAGATGACTTGTTAGGTGATGATTTGCTTGTGACAACTCTTAGTGATGAATACTATGATGAAATGACCAATTAACATGCTAATCAAGATAAAAACGGAATGACAATGATAAGGAGAAGATTGAGGCTCTAACTAAATAACTAAACACTCTTAAGTTAGCTCATGAAACTATCTTCGAAGATCATCGAGAACTTTTAAGAGCTCATGGAGAATTTACGCTTTGAAAAGCTCAATCTTGAACAAGAGCATGAGTTCTTAAAAGCAATCAATGATGATCTCGCAAAGAAAAGTTCTTCTTAATTGGCCAGCGTTTACTCTTATCCACTTACATGCCTCAAGTCAAGTCTAGTAACAGAACAAGAAATTCTTCCTCTAGTTAGTACATGATCATGCTAAATCCAATATTGTTGCTCTAGTAGTTCTTTTGATTCACTAATTCTCTTTAGCCAAGTTACACTTGAGCAGAAAATAGCTTATTGAAGGGAATTATAGAGAAGGAGTACAAAGCCTTGCCGGGGAGTAAGCAATTCGAGGAAATTGTGCGCAAGCAAGGAAGCACCGGAAGAATCAAGGTGTTGGTTTTGAACGAAGTTCAATGCCAATGGAGTTGAGTGGGAAGAAGATCAATACCCCAAGACAAAGTTTGTTCCTCAACAAGAGAAGTATGATACTTCTTTCAAGGGGACACAAGCTCAAGATGATCTTCCACCACAAGACTACAAGCAAAAAGGCAAGGACAAGCTTCAAGAGGAAATTGATGCATTTGAAGAAGCTCCTAAGACCTTAGTCAAGTGGATTCCCAAGACTACTTCAAGTTCCACTTCATCAAGTACGACTACAACTCCAAGGATTCCCATCAAGATGGTGTGGATCCAAAAGAAGAAGAACTAGAGAGTTCTTGAGGGTGACTCCGCCAACATACTTCACTCTTATCATTTTGGCAAGAACAAGTGCAATCAACTTCCACATCTTGCACTAGTTCAAGGAGTCACAAACCCTCTTGTTGGTAAGACAAGGGACAAGGTAACCTAAAAGTTTTCATGGACATCATCTTGTGTGTGCATCACTCTATGTCTATGGATATCCTTGTTTGTTCCTTGTGGGACTAACCCATGTAGGTATTGAAAGTGCAATTCACTCAAATGGATAGCTCCAAGTGATCTACATCAACATTGAGCATCCACATCTTCAACATCTACATGAAGTCATCATCGACAAAACCCGAGGTTAGTTCATCCCTCTAAGGGGGGATATCACATCTAGGGGGAGCTTTACTCTAAGACTTGAGCTAAAGCAACTCTAAAGATGTGAACACAACAATGCTTTATGTAAAAGTGGTAACCCCACTTGAGCTTAAACGATGAGTATGACCTATGATCAAGTGTTCTCACTTGACTCCTAAGTCAATATACTCATATATAGATGACCTTGTCATCGAAATTGCTTGATAGATGCTAGAATTGGTTGTGCATGCCTTGTCACATATTTCATTTGCCATCTTATTGTGTGAGCATGCTGGTTGCATATTTTACTCATTCGAGGACATCCACTTGTTGTTTTGATTGTTTGGTTTTATTTCCTTTTGCCAAGTGGATGGACAAGAATGCCTAAGAACCTCCTCTAGCTATCTATGCTTTTCTCGTCTCAAACTCTATTCATGCTACATCACAAAATTTGATCAAGTCAGATTCGAACCACTCTGTGTGAGGAGCGCTCGGAGTCCCCGATTCGTCATAGACTTAAACTTCCAAAACCTCTTTATGATTCTCGGTCTGACCGATACCCACTTTCGGTCCTACCGAGATCATTAAGTTGATCTAGGTTTTCGATCTCGGTGCAACCGATTTGAACCTTTCGGTCACACCGAGTTTCAGTAACTGCTTGCAGTTATGAATCTCGGTGCCACCGAGTTGTTCCACTCGGTCACACCGACAGGGTCGGGCTATATATAGTCACGGGCAAAATTTGGAAATTTCTCCGAACCCCTTCGCCCGCGCGATAGCCTGCTCTGCCAACGTGGTCTCCGGATCGTCTTCTCACCGCCAGCCGCCTCCAGTCGCTGGTCTCCGTCGCCGTCAACGGGAATTCATACCCCGCCGTTGCCGCCGTAGCGAGTCTCCGCCGAACTAGGGTATGGACTCGATCTTTGCTATTCTCCAATCTGATTTCTAGCACATTGTGTTCTTCATGACTCTTGCCACGATTGAAACACTCCTATCTAGTCAAAACGCCCGTAGATTAGCTTTGATTCGAAAATTCTAGGTTTAGGTTTCCGCCGAAACCATCTCGGACCCACCGAGTTGAAAAACTCGGTCCCACCGATTTGGCTTATGCCATTGCACAAGTGAAACTCGGTCTGACCGAGAATTACTTATCGGTGTGACCGATTTTGGAACTTTGTGAAACCCTAGCAGTCTCGGTGCCACCGAACTGTGACTCGGTCCTACCGAGTTCACTAGTTTAGGTTCCAAAACAGCTTCGGTATCACCGAGTTTGAAAATCGGTAGATCCGAGATGATTTCAGTGGGAAACTAAAACTAAGTTTTTGGATCATTCTTTTGCAAAAATCTCTGCATTTTGTGATGCTCATCTATTACCTCATCTATAAACTATTCACAGGGTCAGCAGTCGAGCTTTCATCATGTCAGATCAGAGTGACAGCCAGAATGTGTCAGAACAGCAAGTGCAGATGAGTGAGGGCACTAGTCCCTCCAGCATGATGGCAGCAGAAGTACCCCAAGCAATCTGAGGTGATTATTTGGAGTGGGCGGGTACGCGCGTGGTAGTGGGGAGGAAGTTGGGTCCCCGGCACTCGCTGTTGGGACCGGATGACTCCTGTATAAACTAACAACGAATACTATGCCTATCATGCGCGTACTGGAT
This sequence comes from Triticum urartu, assembly GCF_003073215.2. Taxonomy (NCBI): domain Eukaryota; kingdom Viridiplantae; phylum Streptophyta; class Magnoliopsida; order Poales; family Poaceae; genus Triticum; species Triticum urartu. The sequence continues at coordinate 617,541,668 of NC_053025.1, forward strand.
CGGTGAGGGGGATGATGAGTGTTCCTGGGGGCATATTAACGGACTGGTGAGGGCTATGCCCGCGGTAGATCCGCGGTATCCGGGGAGATCGGGCGCATTCCCGTTGATCAGGTGCGTGCGGAGTTGCGTGCGATCTTGGGTAGCGTTCTGAGCGTGTGGCAGGCTGCCTTTGGATGAGGACTAGGTTGCGGTGGCGTCTCGGGTGGAGGCGGCCGGTGGTTCGTTTTGCAGTAGGAGTGGCTCTTGGGACGCCTGTGGGTGTACGGTGTGGGCATATCGTTGCGTGGTTGGATGGGTGTCTGGCGGTGGTTGGCGCAGTAGGTACCGGGGTGACTCCTTGGGTGGCTGTGAGGCTGAGGGGTGAGGTGCTGTCGGAGCTTGGTGAGCGAGGATCAGCTGTGCTGGGGGATCGTGGTGGGGTTCGGGTGGTGGTAGACTGTGTCTATGGAGGTGGCGGGGTCGTGACGACTTGTTTAATCCGTCCTGAGAGTGTTTATGGTTTTATGTGATGTGTAGGTCTGAGTCGGGTTTGCGTCTACTCGGGGTATTTGGTTGCTGCGCTTGTGTCGTCCTTTTTTCGCGGTCGTGGTCTTGTAGCAGCGCCGATATCTCGCGCAGACTCTGACTACAGAGAACCCAATACGCGGACGCGTGTGTGACGGAATCGCTCGGCTACCAGGTACATGACGGTCAACATAGCGAGCGAGGTTCCAGACACCCCACCCATCACGCAGCCTCGAACCGCAAAATCAGGCGGATTACGTCACAGAGACTAGAGAGTCTGATCTAACAGGCGCTACTCGATGTTCCCCATAGGCATGCTGCTTTGTGAACCTCGAGGTCCATAGTCATATTTTCACCTAGGCGCATTTTTTAGACGCAGGTTGGGCTCCTCGAGAAGGGTCCGGAGCGTCGAGGAAACCCTTACGATACATGAAGCAGCTGCCTGGTCTCTGAATAACATGACTGGCGCGGCCTTCCGCTCTGACTCCCCTCGCTTCCGACAATGGTGCCTCCCGTCTGATACACTCACTGCGTGCCATGCGATCTCCCTTAATCACTCTACCGACTGCACTACGCAGATACTTCCAGATGACCGAGCGTGACGATGGCGAGTCGCTTTGCTGGGGCCTGCGGGCAGATGTTCATTCCGCGTAGAAGGCTCTTACTAGGACTATGGATGAAACTTATCAATTGGCCCTCCAGATTCCGCTCCTCTCTAAGTGGTAGCGATCAGTCATTCTCGGCACCGGGACCGGATTCGCTGGCCCTCGACTACTCATACCGCAAGGATGAGTACGGGACTTGGCTCTAATTTGAGCCACACCAACTATCGACCTAACGCACCAGGTGACCAAAGCTTACTACAGCAACAACGCGCCATTGCTTTCGTAAACCGGAACGCTGTAAGCCTTATCGAAAAAGTTGGCGGCGACTCGCCCTCGGCCCATCACGAAGGCCTCGCTAACCATACTCTTCTGCCTACCAACTTCACCCTGTCCAGCTAAGGGACAAGACCCAGATACGGTCCCGCGACAACCAAATACACCGGTCCTTATCTACGGTACACTTCGCTCGCCGCGTACTTGTCGATGCGGCGCATCATTGGAAGAGATCGCCAGACAGCAGTGTGCCCTGCGACCTGTAGCGCGAATACTGTTTTGTCTGCCCGCCTACGGTCGAACAGTGGCCTGGATCACCCGATCGCCGTGCGTATTATTATCTGGCCGAAGAGCGGCTCTTTGTCGGAGCGGGTGTGGTGCGTCGAGAGCTTCGGCTAATAGGGCATCCTATAGTTTTCTGCCGCTGAGTGTTATGAAGAAAGTCGTGATGTTCCTGGTATGACGACTCGCTCGCCTCTATATGTGATGTAGCTGTCGAGTCCGCCGCGTCGACGACTGGGCCGGGGAGTGGTGTGTGCTAACTACCTTAATTCTCGTGAAAACAGGTGAGTCCGGGGGTCTTCTTACGCTATATGCTAGTTCATAGGTGGGAGGGATGAGAACGTTTGGGCATGCGCCATGCTAGGGGGCAGCTCTCGATGGGATAGTGTCCGCAAGGCCAGAGGAGTTGAATAAGACGGTTACTTCTTTCTCTTTGTGAGCCTACAGAGAAGAGATTGTACACGACTCGTTAGTGATGCGCGCCTCCTCTCAACTGCGATCTAGTCGCCATTAGCTTATACTTTGCTCGCATCTCAAATAGGTTAGTGACAGTTTTTCGGCACGCAACTGGTTATACGTGGACCAAAGGCTTAGAAACCATAACGCACGATAGGGATATAGGTGATTCTAGGTACTGACGGAAACCTGTCCAGCTTATGCTGTTTTGTGTGCAGTGCCCCATAGCTGGAGCCGTCGGCCAGTGGGACCTGATTGCGATCCTTGCTCATCTATATGAGCCCTGGTCGAGTTTGGGGTGTTGACCTAGGTTAGCGAAAAGAGTGGGTGTTTTATATCCCTCCTCCGAACGTCACCGGACACCTCTCCGCCAAAGGAACTTGACACTTCTATCAGTCAGGCCGTCAACGTTGTCGCCCAGTCCTGTGCCAATCATCATTCAAGAGATACTTCAGCGTTCAGAGCCTAGTCCGTAGCAAGCAGCATCCCGAGGAGCCAGCCTCATTCTGTAGAATATGACATATACATAGGTTGTGTGTACTCTTTAATCAAAGAAAATATAGAGAGGATTCCTTGTATGCAAAATACTATAGTTCTATCCCCTGAAAGTGTTTGGGAGCGTATTTCTGGTATGATGGTATACTTTATTATGGAGCATTTCGTGACCAGTTCTTTCGACGCTGCCGATGCCTATCTTTTTCACTTGCGTGGCCAGCGCGCCACCCCGGCACATCTATTCTCACGGGTTCGCTAGTGCACCAGCCGTCCAGGACACGGGAGCAGTGAGAAGCGGAGAAGGAGAGGATTCTACTTATAAACATGCGCAGTCTCATAAGAAGAAGCGGGTGGCAGGTGGGATCTATTTGACGTGGAGTACGGACAGGGACTGGTCGCTGACGTGCGGTGGGGGAGGCAGAGCGAGAGTCCGGGAAAAAGGGCAACCACCTAGGTTCGCGAACCTGATCGATGCGAGCTGAGAAGTGGGGAGCGCTTATTGAGTCAGTGTAAAAGACGGTCAGAGACAGCAGCTTCAGCACCACAAGGCCATGATCATTGGCTTAATAGGTCGCCGCCTGGCGCGTCGACTATGAGTCGGTGTTTCTCACCCGTGTCCGCGGATGAGGGATCTTCCTAAACAAGCCAGGGCGCGAAAGAAGGCGGCACCCGCAGGGTGGACAAGGGCCGAGGTTGGAGTAGCGCGGCAACGTGGTGGCGAGCGAAAGAGATGCGGTGATGAAGGGCGAAGGGCCTACTCGTGGGGCAGAGAGGAGTGGAGTGGTGAAGGAAAGGCAAAAGGGATCCCAGCCGAACGTCCCCGCGGCTCCCGTCGTGGATGGCGGTTGAAAGCAAGAGACCCCAGGGGGAGAAAGCGGCAAGGTCTAGGTGAGTCAAGCTTCGTCTCTGAAAACACGAGTCACAGGTGGAGGATTGCACGGGCGCCGGAGCGGGTGCAGGGACGGGAGGCTTAACGACCGGTAGAACGAGAGGTGCAGGTGGGGGCCAGAGCACTCGCGGCCACCTGGGCCAGGAGAAAACCGAACAAGCGCAAAAGCGAAACAACAACAAAGCAGCAACAGAGGGCAACTGAGGCGCACAAGCGCATGCACCGCGCAGGAGACCGGAACGCGTCCCACTCCCCCAACAACCACGCCCAACCACCTTGACAAGAGTTCACCGAAGAGCACCACCCCGCACGACGCAAGCCAACCCCCACGCCCGAACGCCGCACCGCCCTGGGAGCGCTGAGCACGGGCATAACGGCCGTCAACGCCTGCGCCCCCTGACTCCCCAGGCTCGGCAGGATCCAGGGCTATCCGCGCTGTCGGGCGGCTCGCGTACACAAAGCGCGGGCTCCCCATTCCTACAGCTTGCCCCATACTGCGCGCTCTCGGGCGCCCCTCTACCGCTAGCCCCCGGGCCGGAGGAATTGAACAGGACCGCCGCCGAGTGCTTCGCCTGATGCCCGCACAGCGCCCTTGCATGCCGAAACCGGTGGCGCGCCGGGAGGGTGGGCTCGCCTCCGGGTGCGCCGTACTCGCACGTGCTCCCTGGCCCACCGCCCTTAGCCCGCCAGATGCTGCCTGCCTCTCCACGCCTACCCTGGTTGCCCGTTGCTCGCGCTCACCCGCCGTCAGTCGCCGCGGGCTCGCCGTGGGTGCGGGGGAGGTACGCAGACGCGGACTGAGTGGCAGTGTTCCTTCCGCCCTTCGCGGCCGCCCCGCCGGCAGTTGGTTCCCCGAGGAGATTGCCCGGGATGCAGAGGATCGGGTTGCGGAGGATGGGGCCAGCTGAGCCCCCCCCCTGACTGTCATGGAGTGTTCCGTCCCCCAGCACCGTGATGGGCTGTCGACCTGGGTTCCAAGAGCGTGCTCGCCCGGCCGCCCGCCTCCGGCCCCAAGGACGACGCGGGCCTGGCTTGATGCCTGCTGAACGGAGGGGTCGCCGGCTCCGACCGTCTCCATCTCGGATGAGGCGCAGCGCGATAGCTGAGGAGAAGGAGAGAGGCGATTGTGATCGTCCCCGTGGGTTTATGCTTCTATCACCGAACGCACGGCCTGGCCAGGTGGCCTACGTTGGTTTCCCTACGGACCGACGGGTATTATCTGATGGGCAGCTGTCGGATGGAGACGGTCCAGACGAGCCGGAAGCACCCGCGGGCCCTCAGCGGCCGGCCCGGTCCAGATCGTCGACTGGGTGAAGGGGTGCGTGCTGCCAGTTTAGGTCGATGCAGGCCCAGGTCTTGTGTTTTAAGTGGCTCCCTGGCGGCGCCGAGCACCACTATCGCCTCGCCGGAGATCTGTGCTGCTTGCCCGCTCTATGGCTGAGTCACGTCCTTCCGCCGTGGAGCGCAGCTCATCTTCGTCGTAACCACTCCCTATGGCCCAGCTCGCTCGCTACAGAGGTGCGGGCGGGTGGTTGATTATCCCCCTGCCGCTGGGGTCTAGGCCCGTCAGCATAGGCTTCGCTTCCGAAAGCCAGAGTGAGAGAGGCCTCTCTAACGACTCTGATTTGCGTGGACAACCCGCCTGAGCCCCTGTCCTTTTTTCGGGGGACCGAGGGCGGGATGACTCGCGGTAGTTATTTATGACAGTTGGTTCTGTTACCGCGAGCAGGGTTGTGAGACATAATCGACGGGGTAAGGCGGCTTAGTTGCGCTACAGTAGATAGTGAAGGAGGACGCTATCACATGGAGGAAGTGAGCGCCTCGTGTGCGGGCTCTGGCCCAGTCGTCTCCAATCGAGCATCGTCTGTGCCAATTCAGTTCAACTCGAGGCGTTGTGGGTGTCGGTGAGACGGCTCTGCTGCGCGCGTGGGGTGGGGGACCTCTGCAAGTTTTTCGATTGTTGTCCCCTCTTTTGTCGGTCAGCGCGTTATGGTGTACGGATGCGGTTTCGCCATCGTGCGACCTGCCGCGGACTGTGGAAGGGGCCGCCAGTGGCGCGCTGGGCCGGCCAGTCGTATTTGGTGCCACTCGTTAGGGTTTTGGCCCACATTGCGCCGGCACGGGGTAGGAAGAGTCTCCGGGCGGTGGGGGGACGTCCACGCCAACCCCGCGAAACTGTCTCTCTCGTGCTTGGGTCTTGGGTCTTTCCCTGGTTCTCCCGCGTTGGTGGAGTACGTGCGTGTCTTCTCATCTGACAGCAGTCTACCGTCACTTGCCGCGCTTAGGTCGGAGCGTGCGTTTGTCAGTGTCTCATCTCTGACTTACGCCTTGCCGTAGGAGTGTGCCCGGCTACTCATGGGAAGGACAGCCTGCTGGGTTGGGAATCCGGTACGCGCCTTCTTCCTTTGCAATGTGTAGCCAAAAGGAGACTTGACAAACTGAGCACGGCTGCTTCGGCGGCGCATGCGCGGCCTCACAGTGCGCCCGACGAGGGAGACGCGACGGTAGATGACGCTGACCGAAAGAGGGACAACGTCGATTTAGTCCCCAACCCCAGCGGGCGAGCGAACAGCAGGAATGTGTCAGAACGCTCAGCAACTGTGCTAGATCGAGTCCGCAGCGACGCGATGTCTCACTGCCGCTGGATACTGTACTGCGGTCTGCGAGTAGAAGTGCTCGGTGCGGGGGGTTGGGCGCGGGAGGCGCTCGTAGTCGCCATTCCAGCATTGAAGTGCGGCGGAGGGGGCAAGGTGGGTGGTGTGGGGCGGGGCTGTGAGGTGGGTGCGGAGGGGATGGAGAGCGCGGGGGGAGGGGTGGAGCGGCGGTCGAGGGGGATGTGCGGCCGGCCCAGCGGAGAACAGGAGGTCGGCGGGGGGTTTGGGGCTGGCGCGGCCAGGGGATCGTGGCGGGGCCCGGGGCGGGGGACAGCAGGAGCGATAGCCTCCTGCGAATCTGAGCCCCAGCCAGTGTCCTGGGCTACCAGATCTCAGGCAGGAGAGAGAAGAGAACCTCAGAACATGAGAGGATGAGAGTACTATGTGGCAGAAGAGAAAGGAAGCCACATCAAAGAGATTGTCCAAGAAGGAATTGGCTCAGCTCAAGGCACAAAGCCAGGGTTAAAGATCAAAAGGCCAGCAGGCAGGCAGCCTATGTCAAAGGCCAGAGCTTCAACTGAGAAGCCCACTCCCATAGAGCCAGTTGCTGCTGAAGGCAAGAAAAGAAGAAAGGGTGAAGAAAACCGTAGCCAGAGTGCTTGGCAAGGCTTCCATCATGGAAGAAGAGGAAGAAGAAGAGGTTGCTGCACCAGCACCTAAGGCACCCAAGCTGATGGGTGATGCCATAAGATCAGGGGCAGCTGCTTCCAAGGCCAAGCCAGCTCCAAGCCAAAGACCAAAGAGGAATACAGAAGCATACCCTGCTGAGAAGAACAAGGCCCCAGTGCCTGAAGCTGCTGAAGAAGATGATGAAGAGCAATTTCTGAGAAAAGCTCAAGCCCAAGATCCCAGACCACAATGATGCTCATCCTGTGGCTGAGGACATAAGCTCAGGAGAGACTCAGGGCTGAGTAAGTGGAGAGAAGCAGATCCGTATGCTTCAAGGAGAAGGACTGCTGTGGATTACAGATTTCACACCAAGGAACAGCAAGATTTCTATGAGACAGTTTTGCTTGATAAGAAGTCCATTGTTTGTGACATGAGATGGGTCGACTAGACCTACATGAAGGAAAACGAAGAGCACTACCCTGGAGTGCAGGACAGCTTTAGTGCTTGTGGAGTTGCAGACTTTGTTGGGCAGAAGCTCACAAAGTGGAACAAGGAGCTCATTATGCAATTCTACTCCACGGCACACTTCTATCCAGATGGTAGGATAACTTGGATGTCTGAGGGTACGAGGTACCAATCTACTGTTGCTGAGTGGGCACAGCTCATCAATGCCCCTGAAGAGCATGAGGATGACTTGGATATCTATGCCAAGAAGAAGATGGATCATAACTCAATGTCAAACATGTACAAGGAGATTCCAAATGAAGCACTTGACACTTTCAAGTTTGGGTCTGTGCATTATCTTCTGTCAGGGCTGCCAACTATTAATTGGATTTTGAGGCACACTCTCTTGCCCAAGTCAGGTGATCACAAGATGATCAGAGGCCATGCAATCAACTTGCTACATATCTTTGATGTGCCACAGAAGTTCAAGGTGATGAGCCTCACGGTAGAGACAATCAAGAGGACAGCAGTAGACCAGAAGAGGAGTTGTGGATATGCCCCACAGATTCAGGAGCTCATCAACTCCAAGATGGGTACAGGCATATACTTATTGGACAAGGAACACCTGCCCATCCGTCCAAAATTTGAAGATAATCAAGTTGTTATGACTGAGAATGAACCATCGTCTGCACAAGCACAAGCAAAGAAGGAGAAGGCAAGGAAGGAGAAAGCTGCCAAGATGCCAACTCAAGCGGAGGCATCTGAGTACTTCCTGAAAACCAAACAAGAGCAGCTTGGTTACCTAATTGCATCCACCCTGCGGATTGAGAAAGGACTAGCCACCCTAACTCAGAACCAGGCAAGCCTAGAGAGAATCATGGAACAAAAGTTCTATGACTTGGATGTCAAGGTGACAGAGATTCAGACTGCAGTGGAGCAGCTCCAAGATGACATGCAGGAGAGGAGAGGCAGGACTACAACTGATGCCTTTGCCAGAGTGCCACGAGGTCCGAGGTCGTCTGCAGTGCCCTGACCCCAGAGTCCCTACAGTCGGCTATGAAATGCCGCATCGAGAGACACCGGAAACACCCGTCGAGGGAGAGGGGCGCTACAGGCGGCGGGTGGCGGTGAACGGGCGGGGCGGGGGGGGGGATAGCTCGTGGAGAAAGGAAGGACGCCGGGTAGGCGAGACAGCGATAGGCGTTGAAGGCGCGGCGTCATTGCTCCCCTGTCCGCCGCGCGGGGACAGAGGGGGGTTCCCTCCGACAGGGACAGGAGCGGGTTGGTTTTGAGAGACAGGGGGCGGTTAGGAGACAGATCGCGTGTTGCCGAACCAGCAGCCGACACGCAGGGGCTCGTAGGAATGGGCAGCAGTGGAGGCAGCAGAGACCTAGGGGGAGGGCGGCGACGCCCAGCCGAAAGGCTACGAGCGGTAACTCCCGCCGTAACTCCACGCCCCGCGGCAGGTGGGTGGGCGGGCACGGTGAATGCAGAGACGGCCAACACGGCGTCGGCGCGAAACGAGTGGAGGAGAAGCTTCACGGAGGCACCGGCGGGAGCCCGCCGAAGACGATAGCCCGAGCGACAACCGGGCTGGCAACAGGGACGGAGAAGACCCAGTCCCCGACCGCGGTCGCGACGAGATTCTCAGGAGCATGGAAGAAAAATACGGACATGAGGCACGAGACCGTCGATGCGCTGAAACAAATGGCCGCCGAAGGCGGCGTGACCCAGACGACGCCGGGCTCAGAGAGGGCGGGGTATGCGACGGGGTCGAAGGCAATCCCATGCGAATGGACAGAGAGGATGCCGGCATGGAAGGCCGAGCCTGGACGGGGAACAACGACAAGCGCTGGACGCGTATCTGGGGGGCGTGTGGGACGGTGACGGCCGCCAGGTCGTCGGCCAATGGGCGGAGCAGGCGGTCCCGCAACGACGGTGGGGGTGGCTACAAAGGAACTACGCGGAGGCGCTGCGCCGGCTGCGTCGCCAGGCTCGTCGCCAGGCAGGGCCGGCCCTGTGTTTCGGGAGGCCCTAGGCGAACTCGACGACATGGGCTCTTTAAGTCCTAAGATCATATTTATACGTATATGTTTGTGTGATACATATATATAACTTCATTTGCATAATATTAAAAGTAAACTTTCGACCACACATCTTTAGTTTGAAATTTGACTACAATAGTTGTTGGACAATGCAAAATAAAACAAACATGACATGATTGCCTCAAATAGGAAACAAATTTATTTGCTTCTCTGTATACTTTCACAATCTTCATTGACCTTAACATCTGAATTTTCATGCTCGGGATTAGTTCCTTGCCTATGTTCTTCACGGACATCAACAATACTTGAAGATGTAAAATACTTTGTCAAAGAACCCTTCAGTGGTTGAATTTTCAGATGTATTTTTTTTCTTTTTTTCTTTTTTCAGCACCCGACAAATGCTTCTTAGGCAACATGGCATGCTAATGTCCTAATATTACGAAGCAAAGAGTAGACAACGAATTAAAAATTTATAGATCGGATGATCAGAACCCTAGACATGTACACAGAATGACAAAAAATTAGGATGGTTGAATACATACTATGAAAAATTGAATTAGAAAATTATACATTAAAAAATAGATACTTCATGGGATGAATAGTTTAATATACGTACTAAAAAAACTACTGAAATTAGGGATGGACGAATGGATCAGGAACATCCGAACATGGATATTGGGTACGGACCTGCGTTCGCATACATATGTATTGCCGTATTGCTGGAAGGCCGAGTTCTCGGATTGCTGCGTGCCGTGGAGACAACGAGCGGCTGAGGCACCGAGCGAGGAACGACAGAGCGACGGGCAGATGAGACGACGAAGAAGAACCGACGAGCGACGAATGGGAAAAGTCAGATTTTTATTTTTATTTTTGAGAAGAAAGGGAAAGCCAGACATTCCGATTGATTTGTTTCACACGTACGCATGCATCGAGCGGCTGTGACTTGTATGTGCGACGCCTTGCTATGCATTACCAGGCGATCCGATGGGCCGAGCCCATCTTGTTTTCTTCCTCTCATAATTTTTTCCTTGTCTATTTTTTTCTGGGCTATACTATATGTGTACTACATCATAGGCCCCCTTCGGCCTGGGCCCTGGGCCGTCGCCCCTCTGCCCATGCCCCAGGGCCGGCCCTGTCGCCAGGGGCGTCGCGAGACGCAGTCTCCATCTTACTTTCCCTATTCAGTACTTTTTCAGGGCAGTGTAGGAGAACCAAGACACCAATTGATGCATATGGCTCTAGGCCTAGGGTTGTAGCTTGACGATGGAGCACTTCACCATTGGGTAGCCGGTTTGGATGCATGGAACCTACCTGAGAGTGTTTGTGAGCAATGAAGAATGTCTTCCGATTTAAGTCCAAGCCAATCCCCACAAAGCAATTAGCTGGATAACGGAATGGAAAAAATGGGTAAGGTCGTGTGCTGATACTTCATAAATTTTGAAACATGAGTTAATTATATCTAAACACGACAATATTATGCTCTAGAACCCTCTTTATTATTCTGTATCAATTTACAAGTTCTATACATACTTACTAAATTCCGGGCAAGTATACATATAAATGCTCGCTCTGAACACAATAATCTGAGGTAAATTAACTTTTAAGTAATGTGACACTTTGCTTGGAGTTGGAATTATTTTTACTGTAGCAAAGGATTTCCTTGAACATCTCAAATTAGCTTTGGAAAATTGTAGAAGATTCAACAATTATAGTATTGCGTTTGCACAAGAAATCATGTATATAATGATTGTTAGAAATATATGACAATATGTACCTTACACACGAGCATGATCATATTGTTCGTAGTTGAAAATTGTATTTTAAGAAAGTATGCATAAAATATCACTAAAATCGGCATATGCTTAGTGACAAACAAAAATGTTTAGTACAAATTTTGATCGGAGGGTGGGAGGACATGGAAATTATTCTATTTTTCTCAATTTTAAAATTAGTGTTTAACCTAGGGGTAGCCCTATTTTCTCGCTTGACACAAGACAGAGGGAAGCGCTCGCGTCTGGCAGGCCCAGATGGGCCGACCCAGCCATGCG